>NW_012236531.1:1489-94399 GCF_000787575.1 Acytostelium subglobosum LB1 | reverse complement strand
AACCACCAGGCTGTGACACAGTCATACCTCGATTTTTTTTTTTTTTTTTTTTTTTTTTTTTTATTTTTTTCTTTGCGCTCTACTACAACAACGTCCCATTAGTAGCCAAAGACATCTCAAAAACGTGCACTCCATGCTTCTTGCATCACCACACTAGGCCAGAGGAGCACTCAGCCACCTACCACACTATCACGCTGCTGTACCACGAGTCAGTTGACGCAGACGCCTACAAAGGCGACATTGCGCATGACCCCAACGCAGCTGAAGTCAGGTGGGTCCCGCACAGGAAGAGAGGGTCACCTCGTCGTAAGCGTAAGCTGCCTGTGATAAAGCCGTCGTCACCAGTGGCCAACGGCACCTCCACGCCGGTGAAGTCAAAGTCCACCGTCGACACTCCCACCCCAGCCACTCCTCACACCGCAATGGAGGAGGACTCAGACCGAGATGAGTCATCCGGCATGCTGCTTGACAAGCTGACGGCTGAGGCACCTACACATCCAAACGCATTAGTCGCTTCGACTACCAACGAGCCACCAACACCTACGACTAAGGAAGTTGTTGACCCACCAGAACAGAAGGCTACCTTCAAGCCCCTCTCTCTCCGTAGAAGACGTGATGAGCCAGCCACTCCCCCCCATGCGGGAGTGCCCAACACGGTGTCACCCATCAACCCAATCAAGAAGGCACCCAAGAAGACTCGCGTTCACCCCCCAGCATCGATACCAACCCCATCTTCCCTCCCAACAACAAAAAAAACATAATCAACAAAAAAAAACAGGAAAACGAAACTAAAATAGGACTAACCATTCCCGCCTCTTCAATGACGCCCATTTATTTGCAATATAATAAACCTCCTCATTAAATAGTCTAAAAAAAAAAAAAAAAAATCATTGACCAATCCAACTTAGTTTTGAATCGATTGTCTTCCACGGCCTCAAGCTCCCAGACATCTTCAAGGTCATCAGCACCCTGAGAGGACCATCCTCGCGTAACGCCCTCTTCAGGTTCTTCTCCCATACTCTCCCAATCAATCATATGAGAGCAGACGCTGACTGTACCCTCTGTGGCAACTCCTGCACAGACCAACCCTACAATCACTTCTTCTTTGACTGCAGCAATGTGGCAACCCAAGAAGCCATGCGCCCAGCCTTAGACTTGGTGAAGCAACGCTCTGGTATCAATGTCAGAGAATGGAACATCAAAGCACTGGACATCTCCACAAAGTCTCGTCGCCCCAACCTTCCATTCATCCACCTCATGGCAATCATCGTCAACTACCTCTGGCACTACATCGCCAACCACCTCTTTGGCAACAAGGAGGCCCCGTTGACCAAGCTCAGCTTGGTGTGCATCACATCCTTCAAGTCCCTCCTCCGCCAGGAGTGGCGTTCCCTCATGTCCACGCTAACGAGTCACATCCTGGCCGGACGACCAGTCAACATCAAGAATGAGATGGCCGAGTTCACTACCAAGTGGCACCTCAGCACTCGCAACAGCGACATCCGTCTTCCGCCTCTGCCGCCAACTATCAACAAATACTTGGTGGCCGAATTCAGAGGCCTACAGTAGAAAAGAAAAGAAAGAAAAAAATCAAGAAAATTCAAAATCGACTAACTTATATATATTATCCCGCCTCTTCAATGACGCCAATTTATTTGCAATAATAATAAACTTCCACTCTAGTCAAAAAAAAAAAAAAAAAAGAATCGATTAGTTTTTAAAAATTTCTATTAATTTAATATCTATCTCTATTAATGATTTTGAATAGAGATCAACCACATCGATATACTATGTCAGCATCTATCTTGTGATGTTCTATGTTCACATGTCATACTTATGTTCGATGGACTGAATCAAGTTGAATACCAGCTTGAAACGCACAATACTCTTCAAAAGAATTCTCTTTTTTTTTGACGAATTATCTCTTTCACATTCATTAACATCTGACATTTGCATTGTATCAATCACATTTTATATATCATTGCTATTCTATTACTATCTTCTCAATAGACAGACAATATAGAATATGGCAATTCACAACAGTCTAATTGAATGGGTATGTTGTTCAACAACATATTACATACTACTAGAAGTAAAACATATTCTAACATATTCATCAACAACAACAACTTTATAGATCAATACATTTGATAATCTACCTTCACATTGTAACTCACTTGATGATCTTGCAGATGGTGTACTATTATATGAACTTTGTAGACAAATGTAAATATACAGATCACTGTGATCTTTAACATCATCACTAACATAATCTACTTTACTAGATCACCAAATCATTTCGATAGAACATTAGTATCAAAGGATGATATAGGTGATAATTGGGTATTGAGATCAGAGAATATAAACAATCTATTATCATCTCTTGATCAATATTACGTCAATGAGTTGGGATTGAACGATCAGACTTCAACAATCAATGTTGAAACAGTGGCCAAAGATCGTAACGATGTAGAGATTATCAAATTGATAGAGTTAATACTTGGTGTAGTATTAGAGTGTGACAACAAGGAAGAGTACATTGGAAAGATGCAGATATTGGATCCAACTGTACAGAATGATCTAATGGTAATCATTGAAAAGATCATGTCAAATCATCAACAATTACATGTACAACATGTACAACATAATGTACAACAACATGTACAACAACATGTACTTGATAATGATCTTCAAATCAAAGAGTAAGAGACATTATTTTATTAATATATATATATATATATATATATCTAACTATGAATGACACTAGACAACATAACAATGAAAAGATATTACAATTAGAGATACAGTTGGAACAATTACAACGAGACAAGAGTGACTTGAGGAATGAACTATCTGATATGTCTGTGATTGTAGGTCAGGCAGAGAGAGATAAACATAGTTGGAGTAGGGAGCGTGAACAACTACAAGAGGTATGCTCCAACCTACAACATTCATTAGAGACATCACAGAGGTCAATGGATGAACTCCGACAACAACAGGCAACAAACAACATTATGAGTCAGGTCAAGGAGGAACTCAGTGCATTGCAACAACAGATACAGGACAAGGACAAACAGATACAGGACTTTAGGAAAAAGGTGGAAGAGTCCAACAAACAGAACAGAGGTCTAAAGGATGAGGTTGATATGCTAAAGGAGAAGGTGTCCAATGCAGAGCTGACAGAGGAGAAGTTGAAAAAGTATCAACAAAAGATCGAGGAGAATATGGAACTGAAAAAGAGGATAAAGTCATTGGAAGAGAATAATGACAATTATCTCAATCAGTTGTTGGATATGGAGGAGCAGGTCAAGAAGGCATCATTGTTCAAGGGTCAGTTGGAGTCTACCAAACAACTACTCACATCATTGCAGATTGACAATACCAAGTTGGAAATGTCTGTAAAGATGATCTCGGATGAACGTGAATTATTACAATCTACTCTGTCCAGGTTGGAGATGCAACATACATCATTACAAGAAGAGTTGGAGAGTAATAAGAAAAAGTTGGATCAAATGGAACATGATCAACAATCTAAATGTATGTGTATTTGTATTCAAGTAGTACTTGTGATTACACATACTTACATTATATACCATAGTGTTAGAGACGACAACTCACAACTCTTTTGGAATGGATCAAATAATTGTTGATCCATCTACAAAGATAAAGACACAGAGATTGGAGAGAGAGATTAGTAGACTACAAGAGTCTGTGGAGAGGATACCAGAGTTGGAGAGACAACTTGAAGAGGCAGTGGCCATCAAGGATGAACTTTTGAAGCAAGTGTCATCAATGTCCAACAACAACAACCAGTCAACAGTTCCAGCAGCAATAGACAATAATGATCAATCAAAGGAAATAATTCAACAATTGAATCAGACAATCAAAGAGTTAAAGGACAAGAATGTAGAGCAACAACATGTCTATTCTCAATTGCAAGAGAGTACAGAGTCAACAAACACAACATTGAAGGAGAGAAATCTACAGTTGGATACATTGTCCAAGGAGGTTGCACAACTTAGAGCAGAGGCAAAGTTGGCTGCCGAGCAACAGGCCATTCCAACACCACAACCACCAGTACTAGACAATGAGTCAGCCTTTAAAGAGACAATTGCTTCTCTTTTATTGGAGAAGGAGAGATTGGAGGGTTATCTTCGTTCGGCAAGAAAGATGATCAAGGAACTACGAGAGAAGGAGACCGAGCGCGACTCTGGCAACAACAAGATCGATCGCCAAGAGTACATTGCCGACCTGGAGAATATTTCAAAGTTGAAGGACGATCACATCAAAAACCTGACGAGACAGATCAAGGATGGCAAGGAGGCATCACAACGCGAGTTGAATTTGATGTTGTCATCATTCCTCCGATTGGGATCAGAGAATGAGGCGCTCAAGTTTAAGCTGGATGCAGCTGCTGCCTCTACCTCTAATCAATCATCTTCTTCATCATCATCAGCATTGCCACAACAGAAATAAATGTGTCGACACACTTTAATTATGATCACTCCAATAAGTTAAAGTTGTACAACCTCATTTTTAAAAATGGTAGTTCTGGTCGGTCCAAAAGATTTATATTATCTCCAGAGTACCGGAACAGGAAGATGGCCTGATGACAAAGGTGTTTAGCACAGTGGAAGTTCGATTTAATCAAAAATAAGCAGCTGAAAACTCAGCTGAAATATGGAACAGGAAGCTGGGCTGATGATAAGGGTGTTTAGCACAGTGGAAGTGCGATTGGCTACGAACCAATAGGTCGCAGGTTCGATCCCTGCATCACTCAAATCCTTTTGCTTTTGTAACATGAGGAACTTCCAGAGTCGAATGATTCGTTTTCCAAAGTGTTTTGATGTCGCTTTGCGCACTCAATCACTTCATTCGTTCATTCATAGACAGTGGGTCTTCAGTTACTAACTGTCATACTCTCAAGTGAACGTTCAATAATATTAAGAGTACATCTCTTTATATTAAAACATCTCTTTATATTAAAATGCAAAAGGAATTGGGCTCTTCCGGGAATCGAACCCAGACCACTATCACCCTAAGATAATATTGTACCATTCAACTAAAGAGCCTTCAAAATTGGGCTTTTTCATCATTTTGTATATGAGTAGGAAAAAATCGATTTTTTTTAACGATTATTTTATTCTATTAATCAACAACAGAGCCTTCAAAATATGGAAATCAATCATATCATGATATTCAGTTAATCATTGGAGAAAAAAGTCCAATAACTCTTCCCTTTGTCCTTGAATCATTGGAAGTTGTAAATCCATCATGTCTGGCACTAAGTGTCAATCTAAACAAAACAAAACTGAACATCATTACGACAACAACAAATATATAATATTATAACTAGATGTCCAGCAGTACACAAAAGACACCGATATGGCAGTTTAAAGCCTTCCAGAACTGGGTCAAGACCATCCTGATATCAGAGTTGGTAGAGGTCGATGGCAATGTTGCAGAGTTGTTCTGTGGAAGCGGTTTGGATCTTGGCAAATGGGAAAGAGCAAGGATAGGAAGATATATAGGTATAGGTAAGTGATTGACAACTGATAGTTGCTGTACATCATTCATTATACTCTCTTCAATCTACTAACTTTCATCATCATAATCATCATTGCCCAGATACAATTCAATCAAGTCTCAAAGAAGCAGAAGCAAGTTGGCAACAAAGAAAGTGCACCTACGATGCTCAATTCTTGAATATAGACACATTGAATGTAAGAGTCTCTCTAGTAATGCAGTGATAACGTTGACAACTGACTGACTCACTCACTTATCACAACAGACAAACTTAAATGAACAACTACCAACAGATATGCAGTTTGATGTTGTATCATGCTTTGATGGCATGCAACGAGCATTCAGTGACATGGAGCAGGCCAACACATTCATCAAGAACGCAAGCTCAAGACTAAAGAATGGAGGCTACTTCTTTGGCATACTGCCCGACTCTTCAGCCATTTGGTACAAGTCTCAAAAGGTGACCTCTGGTCTACCCTGTATCAAATCAACATTGTTCAACATTGACTTTGGATCAGATACATTCAGCTTCTTTGGCAGCACCTACAACATGTCCATGAAGGATGGCTCCAGCATCACAGAGAGTTTGGTTCACTTCCCAACATTCATCAGTCTATGCAAACAACACGGTTTGTTATTCATAGAGGCATCAAACTTGTCAGAGTTCTACGAAGACAACAAGAAGAACTATGATGCCAAACTCAAACAATCAGGAGTATTGGTTGGTAAAGGAAAGATAGAGCCTGCACAGATGGAGTTGATAAGTATGAAGTATTAGGACAAAGGGTGTGATATTGAACAACATTGTAACCATCTAACAAACAACATTGTTTCCAAACCAACATCTAGGCTTGTACACTACATTCATATTCTACAAGGAAACAGAATTACCAAAGATCATACAGAGTTAACATCCATTTATATAAATATAACATACAGTACAGTGTAAGGAAGAGGTTAAGTTTAACATTGGATGGATGTTTTATTTGGTTGGATATATATTATGTAGAATGGATGGGTTGGTTTGATTGATCAAAGTCGTTGGTTGGATGGGATTAGGATGTTGTTAATGACTTGTCTATTGAGCATAGTAATCGAAAATGTAGGCTGGAACGTAGCCCTCCACGATCTTCCTTGGAGTGTGACTGTATTTACAAAAGTCCTCAAGGAAGCGAAGCAGTCCAATGACCTCCTCTGGATAATCCTCATCCTTGTTATCCTTTGGACTGTAGTGAAAGGGGTTACTGGTTAGATTCTCTGGCACTACTACTGATCAATGTGTTTCTACTACTTACTTTGCAAGTGCCGAATTGATTTGGCATCTAATATATTGTCCAAGGAATGAGAGGAACTTTTGTGTGTGCAGAGAGTGGAACTGCTTGAGGATGGTGATGACACCGACAATGAATGGTGTCCAATCGTAACTGTTCTTTTGCTTCTTTGATTGCATGACACAGAGCTTGGTGTTGAGTTGGAACTTGGTCACCTGTGACAGTACCACCAGGAACAACAGACATGGGAATGCCTCCAGTGGCATAGTGGTGATATAGATCTTGGTGTATGGATCATTGATACCGGCAGTGTCCAAGTACTGTGCCAAGTCAAAGAGGAGAGTGTTGTCCTCACCAGGGTATGGAGAAGTGTCGGGTCTTTGGAAATGTGCCTGAATGTCATTGATCAGTGATCCATTCATTGTCTCCAAGGCACAGTATAACATATTACTATCTATTTTACAATGGAACTGTAAAGTAGGTAAGAGTTAGAATAGTCCTGTGCAAGTAGTCCATTTGTTATGATAACATACATTAAGTTGATTTGATATCTGTCTTCTGATAAGTTGTATCTGTCCAATCTTTGTCAATACATCTAAAAATATGATTAAGTGTTAATAAACATTATCAAGAATATATATAACTTTTAAACAACTTACCAATAAAGATTGGAGATAGTCCCTTGGTCTTTTCCAGTGCATTGTTATAACGATCAACAGAGTCTGGTATGGAGGATGTTGGTCTAAGGGAATCTTCAAACTCATTGATGAAACCCTTTAGACTCTTCTCTACCAACTGACGAATCTGGTTGACAAAGACTTGTAGGTCCTTGACCATCATGAAGCAGTAAAGCTTGTCCAGACCGGTGAGACCAAAGATACCAACACTCTGTTGGAGCATGGTCCATGTGTTGATGCCAACCAACTCCTTGCCAGTGCTTGGGTCGAACCATCCAATCTGGTTGAGGTAGAGTGTGTTGCGACAGGAGGTCTGTTGGAGAAGCTCACGACCGAGACGACCAATCATGTTGACCGACTGGTCCACCGATGGGAATCTTGGGATGGGGATGGCCACCGATTGGTAGGATGATTGATAGTCAAACACCTTCTTCTTGAGGAACTGGTTGCACTCTTGCTCCACATAGTAGTTGACGATACGAGAGAACTCCTCTTGCCATATCCTAAGACCTTGAATGTTGACATAGTCCTGGATGTACTGGAATGAACGACGGAAACCATCGAGGATGTTGGACAGCTCCTTGAGACGTGGGTGCAGCTCGTCCACACCCTTCTTCTCATTCCTAAAGACTAGGGTTCGGTCCATGGCCATCGAGATTTGCAATACCAACTCCTTACGGATACCATCCTCGAGCAGTTGCTTGGGATCAACTTCGATCACTCCGACCAATGTGGTCTCCATCGCCAGGATACCCTCGGTGAACACAGAAACGGCATTGGTTGCTCTGGCCAAATCATAACGTTGATCCAACTGTGCAAAGTCTCTGAGACGCTCCTTCTCAATCTTGGTTGGCAACTCCTTGATCGAGTTGGTCTGCATGTCAATGATCTGCTTCAAGATGACAAACATACTCTTTGGAACAATCTCGAGAACCTTACGCACGTAGCCAACCAACTCGCCAGAGTAGTACTCTGACACAGAGATCAAGTCCGGACTGGCACACTGTGAGATACGCACCAGTGGGAGATCGAGGATGGACACCAACTTTAAAAAAGTGGCACGAAGCTTGAGCACACAGCCTGGGTCGTTCTTGATACCGCGTTGCATTTGCTCGACATAGTTGTTGATAATGTCCCAAGCGTAGGAAATGTCGGCGCACACAGACAGATGAACGAGCACCTCCTCTCTAATGTTGACAATCTTGATCATCTTTGTCAAAAACTGACGTGTCTCGATGAGGAACTGCTTGACCTGGATGGACGAGTCGATCTGCTGGAACTGTTCAACCTCCTCGAGAGCCATGCTCAGCTGTTGGATACGTCTGCCGGTGGACGTGTTGTCGACAAAGTCCAACGCGTTGATCTTGCCCGAGATCTCGCCGAACCACTTTTGGAGGTTCTCATTCTTCTTGACACGTGTCAAAGCCTTCTCTCCACTAAAGTACTCTGACAACTCAGTCATACTCTCTGCGGCCAGCTTCTTGTTCTCCTCCCAACGATCGGCCTTTGTGTCCAACAGTGTTTGGAAGATGTTCTTAAACACAAACTCTAGTTGAGCAGTGTTTAACAACAATTGCAATACATCATCCTGTGATCCAACTGCAATTATATCTCTAAACTTCTTTGTTGATGCGTTGGTATCTATTTTGTGTATCGATTGATTATTAGTATGTGTATACGACTGACACGACTGGCACTTTAAAACATACGTAACATTAACCAACGAATGGTTGCATTACAGGATCTTAGTGTTCCGATGATCCTTTGAATGTTGTCCATGATGTACTCCTCGGTCATTACACCTTCAACGAGGAATGCCTCAACCTGTTTGTTCAAGACAACTACATCCTTCCAATATCTCTGTTGTTGATACATGATGTTCTGTTGAGTGGTAGTATTGGCCAGAGCTGTCTTTGCTGCCTTGTATGGCTCCCAAGCCACTGACAAGTCAACAGTGAATCCCAAGAAGAATGCAATCACCCAATTGTCTGGGAAGAACTTGTCAACAATCTCTCTCATTGTTGCCTAGAGTGAAGTAATAATGTTAACCAATCAATCAATATATGTTTGAATTATTGTACAATAACTTACCATCTTGTTCTGTAAAAGGTCTGGACAAAAGTAGAGGATGATGTATAGCATACTGGCCTGGGTGGCAAGGGCTACACTACGATGCTCTGGATGTGGGAATGTGCTAGTACCGTTGTAGATGTCATCGGATTGAAGACGACCAATAACCAATGACAGAACACTCTGTGGGATTTGAACGCGAGCAAAGTACTCCTCTGGATAGTTGTTTGGTCGCTTGGCCATGCCTGGTAGGTATCCAGTGGACTTGCACAGCTTACAGACGTCATCGATAAAGGGCAGATCGACTGGGCCCTTGTTTCTCATGTAGGACACCAACATTCTCTCTCTCACTGGTCCCTCAATGAGGTTGTCCATCAATATCAACATTACACCATAAAGATAAATGGACTCTGATACCAATTGTTTGCCATCATTGTTCATCAAGATTGACTGGTTTTGTTGGAGTTGGAGATGGAGTGAGTATGAGTTTGTGTCAAAGTGTCTGTGTTACCCTGCAGGCAGGGTCACATCAACATACCTCAATAGTCAAATGAATGTAGAATCCCTTCTCGACATCGATGAGATAGTGCTCAAGGTCCTTGATGTACTTGTAGACACTCTCAAAGAGATGATAGAAACGGACCAAGATATCTATATGGTTATCTCTAAACTCTGCTTCAAGGTCAACTAGGTCCTATAATGTATGTTGTTTGTGTTAATGACATCTGAATGGATGAATGACTCATTTCAACAACATACTCTGTTATCCTCAATCTTTGCCTCAAAGTAATCTGGGTTGGCAAGGAATTTAAAGTCCATGAGGATGTCTGAGTACTTTGCACGATCGGCACGATCCTCCAACTTGAACACCGTTGGTATATGTGAGCTGAGACGTAACATCTCTGCTATGATTGCATTTCCACGTGAGACCAAACGCAACAGTGTTTGACCTGCCTGACTTCCCTCTGCTAGAAAGTCCTTCATTCTTCTTCTACTTTATATATATATAAATAACAATATAATTATATGATGATAAGAGTTCACTCTTGTGTTTGTTGTAGTAATACAGACAGACAGTACTGGGATACGAGGACTTAGATCTCAATGTCGATGTGTTTTTGCAGTAGTATCTCTCATAAAAAATGAATTATAATTAAAATCAAAAAAGAAGATTCTTTGGACAAGTGCACTGACCACCTCATTGATTCGGGAGTGACAGAGATACTGTTTGTATATGTGTGTGTACACTGAACTATTATGACCTATTACTATTGATTGCAATCAAGAATAGTAGGTCATCTTTCTTCCTCTTTTATTATAAGCAAGGTCAACTTTACATGGAATGGGGTATTGATTGGTGAWTGTTGAGATGGATGATGATGTTGTTGAGATTGAATGGGAACATTCCATTTGTTAAATTTGGAATGGTATTGGTAATGTCATGTAATGGCATGGCATGTTCAACTCCATGCATATTGGTCAAACACTTTGTACAATTTGCTGGTTTGTTGATTGATCGTTGTTGTTGATATTATGTAAGTATTGGTGGTGTATGATTATATATCATCAATTGCAAACATTAATTGGTCTAATAATGATGATGAAAAAGTATTGGTTAATATATATAGATCCCAAAGTATATACTTGATGTTTATACATACCATCTGGACAAATAAGATTTGAAGAGTTGTATCTATAATCATCTTCATCACGTTGTTGTTGTTGTTGGTAACTGGATGGTCTCTGTTGTAGTGGGTTGTCCATTGGGTAACTGTCGTCAAAGTGGTTGATTAGGAACTTCTTTGGCGATAGTCTATTGTGATTTTGATGTTGATTCTGTTGTTGTTGTTGGTTTTGTTGGTGTTGTTGCATTGCTGTCTGGTGGAGCAGGAATGATGGCACTTGGCCATTGGAATTCCTGGATTGTAATTGGAAGTTATAATTTAATAGGTATGCCATTATTATAATTATAATAATAAATATTATGGTGTTGTTGGATTATAAATAATATTAATTGATTGATTGGATTTAAGTTAGGGTAGGGTGATTATTCCGATGGTGGTGGTTATGGAATCGTTCATTAATGACTTAAGACTTTAGCAATGTCTATGATATATGTATTAATGAGATTAGTATACGTTATATATTGTTTGATTGATTGATTGATTGATCAATAAGATGAATGGATATGATTTAAGGGCTTGAACCAAAAAAACTAATATAATAATAATAATAATAATGATGATGATGAAGCGACTTGATGAATGAATATGAATGTTGACCTTTGATGTGATGGATTGTTTGTTGTTTGTTTGATTGGATGGATGGAATGATGGATTGATGGATGCACACTCCAGAATCAATCAAATTGCTGCTGCTGCTGCTGCTGATGGTAACCAAGTCGACGTATCTTTGCCCTTGGTTTTTAAAAGAGAGAGTGTGTTTGGGGGTGATGGGCGTAGTGATGGTGGTTGTGGTGGTGATTGATCGGGTTGGGTGAGTGGATACAGAGAGAGAGATAGATAGAGAGTGATAATGTTGTATATATCTGTATGATACTCAATTGTCTGTTGTGTTTCCAGCAGCAGCAGGTTGGAGCTGTTGGAAATTTCACTATTGTCTGTGTGTGTGTGTGTGTGTGTGTCTTTAATGAATGACTGCTTATGTATATGTAAGGAACAATTGGTATCATTCACGCACATACATACACACACACAAACATACATACACCTCCACACACTTTGTATACTCTCATGAATGAATGCAGTGAGAGGGTGAGTGTGAGTGAGAGGGTATGATTGGGGTGACTGGGGTATGGGACATTGAAATTTACAGCAACAGCAGCAACTAACTCTGCTTGTTAGAGGTGTTACGTGTTGCTGTTGTTGCTGTTGTTGTTGTTGTATACATGTGTTCAATTTGGATAATACGAGTGATTCAAATGACAACAAATGGAAATATTATTATTATTATTATTATGTCAATGACACACATACATATTAATTACAATACTAGTTGTTCTTCTATCTCTATGTATTATCCAGTAGTAGTGTATGTACAAAATGTTTGTGGATATTGATAGAGATGGACGGATGGATGAGTTGTTATTGTTTGTTGTTGTTGTTGTTGTTGTAAGGTCAAGATGTGTGAGTGGAGATGAATGAGTATGGAAATTTAAGCATTCAATTTCACTTGATAGATAGTTGATAGCTACCATCTATATATGGTCTGGTGGTGGTGAGTGGTGAGTGGGTAAGTGTGTGGTTGATGATGGCCAGGCACCACTGTGACCCCCCAGACTCCACAATCGAGGCACCCTCTGATGTGTGTGTGTTTGAGTAATGGTGCACAAGAGATGATGGTCCCTGGACTACACAGCAAGTAGTCCAAAGAAGGACACCTTACAAACCACTCGTGTTGATGCCAGGTTGTGTGCTTGTGCTTGTGTCTTGGACAACAAAAGAGAGAGAGGATACATGTATTTGTTTGTTGATGTAAAAGACAACGAAATTGATGGTTGGACGAGTGGATGTTTTTGGTGGTCCTGGTTGTGAGGCCTGGAATTGGCATCTCGAACTTACCTCGATGATTGTCTGGATTAAGAAGGTGATAGTATGGAAAAGGAAATATAATTAGGATACTAAAGAGAGAGAGAGAGAATGAGAAACAAGTAGATGTTTGATTGATGGATTATGAAATTTCAAAATGGAACGAAGGTATTCTCCATGACCAGCTGTACTCTAATGCATCAGGTATCCGTAAAACAAACACAAACCACAAACACCCTTAGGAATGTTATGATAATTAACAGGGAGGATGCTGGAGATTACTGATGTTGATATTTATGTCATTACCTTTTGTGTCGAGGGTTATAAACGTGGTGTCCTTGCAGAGACTCTCTCTTAATTCCTGTGCTCTCTCTATTCCTTCCAATGTGTGTATTTGTATGTATTATTATTGTTGTTGTTGATTGTGTGTGTTGTTGGGAATTTAAACTACTGAGGATGACGCTTGGGCCGTCAATATGTCATGTGAAAGGTGAAGTTAAGGTTGGTGTCACCAATCGACCAAGGTCCAATGATGATAAACTTGATTGGTGGTGTGTTTTGGTGTGTGTGTATGTTGAAGGGGTGGGGCTGGGAACTGGGTGAGTATTGATTGATTGAATGAATGATAATGTCCAGGATGGGCTAATAAAACAAAGTGCACAAGTATCGGGCCGCCTTTTGATCTGGTGCGTGGTGATCATGAGTTGTACCTCACTGCATCGACCTTGACTGATTGATTGATTGGAATGAACACACAGGTGTCATCGGGTCGTTTGGCGGATGATGGGACCAGTGGAGCCATTTCACTATGGTGATTCAGAGAGATTTATGCGACGGAAACGCATTCCTTACACTATTACTCGACCAATGAGTGAGTGAGTGAGTGAAGAGAGGTGAAGAGTGTCTCCACCAAATCAATACTTGTACTTGGTGGAGAAGTCCTTGGGCGATATTACCAAACCCTTGCCTGTGTGAGGTTGATCAGTAAGTTAGTTAGTTATAATGTTCAGAATCCCATTGGTTGTTCATGTAATATGTTGTTTGATTGTTCATCATACCTTTACGTGCACCTCTGTAAACAGTTTCAATGACATCGATCATATCTTGTTTGTCTGTAAGTGGCCAGTTAACTTTGAATGATTGAAGATAGATACATATATGTATTAGTAATATGATCCTTCATTGTATACTATTGATTGTTTGATTGATTTGAAGATAGATAGATACATACTCTTATTATTGTTACCAGTGCCAAGATCAATCATAATGTGCTTGTTTCTATAGAAGAACATTGTGGTGCAGGGATCATAGAGCTCGTACATCTTGTTAAAGTCAGGCACCTCTGTGATGTCCACCACATAGATAGCGGCAAAGTTCTTGACCTTCTCTGCCACGGCAAACAGGATCTCATCCTGTTTGATACAATCTGGATCCCAATCGTGACCGAATCTAATCACTACGACTCTTTCCTCCTCTGTAACGATCGACTGGTCTACAGCCCATCCACTCTTCAAATGTGGCAACAAGAATGACATTTATGTTTGCTATAGTTATCTGTTATCTCTGTTATCTGTTTATATGTTGTGTTCAAGGGTTGCTGAACTTTGTTTGGATTCAAGGGTCGTGTTTTCGAGTGTTGTTCAAGTAGTTGGCGCCATTTTGGAATTATCATCAATACTCAAAGTCATTTCAAAGTGATAGAGATAATAGAGACAGATAGATAGATAGGATGTCTGTGGAGAGGGAAGGACCAGAGATTCAATCAGAAGTTGGATTGGATACGACTAAAAAGAGGTCATTATCTCATTCTACAGAACATAAAGATGTGGATAATGTTGGAGACAACGACTCATTGGTGGCCAAAAGATTAAGACCTGAACAAGATGAGGAGGAGGAAGTGCACGATCAAGAACAGGAGGAGCAGGAACAACAGGAGGAGGAACAAGATGAGGTCATTTTATACATACCATATCATTGTAACTACTGTCAGAAGGATATCAGTCAGGTGACAAGGATAAAGTGCTCGATATGTGATGACTTTGACCTGTGTCTAGAGTGCTTCAGTGTTGGTGTAGAGTTGCCACCACATAGGAATGATCACGACTATCATGTCGTTGATAATATGCGATTCCCAATGTTCTCAGAGGACTGGGGTGTGGACGAGGAGTTGTTGTTGCTCGACGCCATCGAAAAGTACAGCATGAGCAGTTGGATCGAGATCAGCGATATGATCGGTACGAATAAGTCACACATGGAGTGTAGGATACACTACTTCACCTACTATCTGGACACTATAACATCACCAATACCTGTATGTAGTACTACCAGTACCGACTCCATTCAATGTTGGTCACCAGCTAACATAACCACACGCAGGATACATCCAAAGTGTTAACAACCAGTGACAATGTGTTGACCTCAAAGGCATTACCTTCTAATAAGCCAGCCCTGGAGTATTACATATACAAGGCAGAGAAGCGTCTGAATGTGTTGGAGACACCTCCACCCGAAGAGGAGGATATCGCCGATGATGATGATGTTCCTGTCACAGTCTTGGATCATGATGTGAGATAATATGGTTGAGTAACACCAAGATATATATATCCTGGATAACATCCTCGAGTGGCCCATAGGCCACGTCAATTAAGATAACAGCTAGCTGTGCTCGAGTTCAGTTTAGGAATTGTTGAAAGGATGGCGAACCGTTCGCCTCTGCGACAGGCCAAGGTACAGTTTTCCTGACCCGACATGTCACAGTCTCCCATCCATGATGCATCATCAGCATCATGTGTCCGTCGACAAGGAGTTCCATAATCAACTGTGTGTATTGAATACAATAAATATGATGTAGAAGTGTTGATTGACCATGACCGACTAGAGTCGCTGAGAGCTTAGAGAGAAGTACTTGGTAAAGTCTGCGTATTGACTCTCTGAAGGCTTCGAGTATGGTTCGTTAAATGATGTCGAATGCATATTGGCCAGTGACTGCTGTTGTCCTTGATCATATTGTTGTTGTTGTGGATCTTGAGAGTATTCGCTTGGATATGAGTGTGAATGCTGAAGTGTTCCATTTGAGAGTGGTCTGGCAGGTGGTGGAGGAGGTTGTTGGTATGTTGGTTGTTGTTGTTGTTGTTGTTGTGGATGCTGTGGATAATATTGTTGTTGTTGTCCATGTTGCTGTTGTTGTTGTGGCTGTTGTTGATAATATGATGGCCCAAAGACACCATTGTATGCAAAATGTGATGCCATTGGCTGTTGTGGCTGAGCCATATGATGTGTCTGCACTGGTGCAGGGTTCTTGTACTGTGTCTGACCATGATGGATGTATGGCTGTGGAGGTGGTGGCTGACCGTATGTCATTGGTGGATTGGCACCGTTTGGAGCAGAAACAGGGTTGAATGGATAGATGATGTTACTACCATTCTTGGCGTATTGTGGAGCGGGTGGTGACTGGTCGACCACTGGCACAAAGTATGATGGACGTGTCGGCGTTGTTGTCTTTTCAATGACGTTGTTTATGGTTGTGGTTGAGGGCATTGGTGTGATCACTGGTCGTTGTGATCTACCTGTTGCCTCCTTAAGTGCAGACACCCACTCTGACGACTCTTGTGCCGTCTGACCCGACAGATAGATAGTCTTTGTATCTTTAGTAGTGATTGACATTGCAAACTTGATGATGCCACTATGCTCCACAGCTGCATCTGTCAAGTCTAATGAATTGTCTGGTACTGCTCCTTTTGATCCCTTTGATAATAACAATATCATCTAAGTTAGTATGATTGAGTAGTAGTGATTCACAGATCATATGATTGAAACACATACAGGTTTCCTCTTGTACCTCAACAAGAGGTTTGCTTGTATCATATAGTATCGTTTGACCCAATTGGAAGCAACCTTACTACCCTGTTTAAAGAGGTATCCTTCTTTTGTTACACTCATTGTTGTTGTTGAGTTGTGTTGTTATATGTTTGTGTTGTTATTATTATTTATAGGCAGACAGGTAAACATTGATCGACAATGTGTGAGTGAATGAATGAAAAGCTTTCGTTGGAATGGAATCAATCAATGTCAATCACTCACACTTTCCCCCACCTGCCTGTTTAAGAAGAGTTGGGTATTAGTTGGAGACACAAAGTTTGATACATATATTAAGTAGGTCCTATCCTATTATCTATTCTTGGCTTTATCTAATATTCAATTGATTGGTGTTGTTTGGATTAGATTGTTAGAAGTCTAACAATAAATTGTACTATTAAATTATAATATATCTAAAGATTAAACTATAGTGATAATAATACTCCTTCTATTCTTAATATTGTGATTTATCAATAATATAACTGGAAGTTGTGATGACATAATGATTAATGTAGTTCGGCCTCATTTATTTTGATTTATTTAAATTATTTTTGAAAGAACTACACAAACACACAACATGTTGATCAAAGTTGTAAGAAAACAACGACCAAAGAGTTTTCAGACAGTGACAGACATAGGATATAGGACAATATAAAGAAGAAGAAGAAGATGGATAACGCAGCAGCAGCATCAACAAACAAGAAGAGATCATTCATGACAACTATTCGTTCGATGTTTCACTTGCCCAGCTCGGTCAAGTCAAAGATTGTAGTGGCAGCCAACGTCACCTTCTTCTCATTGCGTTGGGTGATGAACGCAGCATGGATAGCCACCACTCTTGCCATTCTAGTCATTGCACCATTGTCAAGATGTATCGAGTACGAGCGTGCTGTTCGTCGTATCGACAGGAAGAATGCTGGTCGTGCTGGTCCAGGTCAGACTGCACCAAACAACAGTAACATTGCCAACGCACTTCCACAAGGACTATAATCGTATCAATTATTATATTATATATTATACATAGCCAGTATTCACTTTCGACGTTGCATTACCATCATTATATCTATCAATCAAACAATCAGTCAGTCATTCAGTCATTCAGTCAGTGGTCATGCTCTGCATCTATCAATCCATCGCTCACTTATATATAAGTGTGAGGGAGTTACAATGACTCCCAATGAGCAGCATCAGCCAAATGACAAAGTTACTGCACAGACATCAATCTATTCAATCAATCAAACAATCGATTTCGCTTTGAAAGCTTGCAATCAAGGGTATTGAATGCCACAACACCTTCAAGCCTCAGACACCTACATCCTCACCTTCACCAACACGCACATAAACACAACAACATTAATAAATGGAGCATTCACTCCACTTGTATAAGATCAATCTTGTCAGTTGCCTGCGACTGCCCTACTACTCCTCACTCATTCATACTTCAGGGATGTGGCGAGTGAAATTGATTCAAATCAAAATTCAATGGAGACGAACTCCTCGGTCGGTTTTTTCTCACTCTCTCTTAAGTTTAGGGTTGCACCAACAATCAAAACATCATTGACTCAATATCAACAACAGATAATTATTATATATAAACATATACATTGTACATAAGATGGGAAGATACAGTGGATTCGGAGGACAGCATAATAAGAATAAGCAGTATAAGAAGGCTAGAAAGACTGCAAGAAGAGGAAAAGGTATTTGTCACAAAGTAGACGACGATTATTAGAATGAATATGTAATGACTAGATAACTAATCATACATATATACATAGACTTGGATCAAGTATGGAATGATATACAACCAGACAAAATAGAAGCGGCATCAAAGCACGAGATTGACCCAGAGTTGCCAGGACTGGGACAATTCTATTGTGTTCAATGTGCCAAGTACTTTGTTGGTCAGACTGATCTGGATACACATGTCAAGACCAAGAAGCATAAGAGAAGAATTAGAGATTTGAAGGTTAAGCCATACACTGTTGAGGACAGTCAGTTGCCAATTGACAATGGAAAGAAATTGAGAAACAACACACCTGCCGCTGTTGCAGCAGCATCATTAGATTCATCCTCAGATGAAAGAACAATTGGAGAAATGATGGAGGCGTCAACATCTTCTGGACCAATAACATCATAGTCATGTATTTGATTGATTAAGATCTCTCTTTGTTTATTATTAGTATTACTTGTTGTTTGTTTGAACAAACACAACAGGTTGAGGACTCGTCGACTTGGAGATGGAAAGAGAGCATCTTTTTAGAACTTCCAGAGTTGGTCAAAGCCATCACGGAAGGGCATGATAAGTTGTTGGACGGGCTGGTACTCCATTGGAACGGTGGCGGATGGTTTCTTCTTGGTGGCCATCTCAAACATCATCTGATAGGTGTAGGCAGTGTACTCGTCACAGTTGAGCACACCCTTGAGACCACCGTCAAACAGTGTGGCCATCTTTCTGACGTCCGGATGATAGTGATTGCGCAGTACCTCAATCTCCCACAGTGAGCTCTTTACAGCATTGCACTTGGCAGGGTCCTCCTCGAATGGCAGGTACAAGTCCTCACCATAGGACTTCTTGACCTTTTGTTGCTCTGATTGAATCAAAAGTCCACTGATTGGTTCTGTTGTTGTGGTGAGATGTTAGAGTCTGATTCCAGTCTGGTACGTAGGGATACATACTCTTTGGATTGACAGCAGTGTTCACTGGTCTATTGATTAGGGAGTGACAGTTTGGATGACGTTGCAACAGAGAAAAGATCAGTGGTAGAATGATCAGACTACCAAAGGGTGGAGTGACCATACATAGATAGGCAGATCTCTTGAGGAATGCTGCCACCAAGTAGTTTGGCAAGTGAGTGGAGCTCAAGAACAGCTCTGCCAACTTGAAGAATCTAACTCTATACTTGGCATAGATGATACCAGGTTGGAATAGAGAGTACAATCTCTTGTAAAAGTCTGGGAACTCACTGTTATATATATTGGTTAGTTCATTCGTTCATTCGTCCATAAAGTGGAAGTACTTACAGGTTATACTTATGTATCAGGATGAACAGTCCATTCAATGATAATATACTACTAATGCCACCAAGGTCGAATGACTTTGAGAAGAAGTCCATCAATATTCTTGGATCCAGGAGATGTGGCATCACCTGATCTGGAAGTCCAAGTAATACCTATGATTGATTGATTGATGGATTGAATGGAGTGAGTGATTCAATGTCCATTCCATCTCATATACTATATACTAGTACTACTTACATGCTTGTAGATTGAATCTGGCAATGGGAGTGAGAGGAACTCTACCCAAAGCCTACCAAAGCAACCTTTGTAGGTGGCGTTGGTAGTGAGCTTCACCCAGTAGACGCTCATCTGTTTGTACTCTTTGGTGTCGGGTGTCTTTACATCCTTTTGTTGCTTGTTCTTCTTTCTTAGGGTCTTGACGTCGTGAATCATCGATGCCACTGGCTCACCAACGAGGAATTTCCATGCGTCTGGCACTTCCTCCATCACCTCGAATAGAACTAACATATCAAAGACGTTCTCGACAAAGCGTCTCACTGTGATGGCTGCATCGCCCTGATTCTCGTAGTGCTCCAGAATGGACTTGTCGACGCCACGCTCGAGCATCGCGCGGATCATGCCGTGCAGGGTGGACATGATCTCATGTTGAACGTCGTGGTATGTTGTAAGGTATCGCTGTTGGAGGTGGTCTGTGAGCAGGGTGTTCAGATGGGCGTTGATCAGCAGTGGCTCCAGTATGTTGAGCTTGATGAAGCGATCGTTCAACTCTGTGTAGTAGTTTGTGCTGACAGAGTCTGCGGTGGTTGGGTCGGACTCGCGACTGGCCTTGGCACGACATGTTCCAAGCATCTTTGACTCGACGGCCAACATTGCAAACAGACTGTTTAGTGTTGGCACCTGAATGGATGCATCGTGATGTCTAATCAAACGTCTGAGCAGCTTCAAGTATGATTGATATATTGAAAAGAGCCATTGAGCATAGACCTTGAATGCATCGGATTTATCAGACTTTTTCTCCTTCTTTTGTTGTTGTTGTTGTTGTTGCTGTTGTTGTTGTTGTTGTTGGAATGCCAGACATAGTGTCTCATTTGAAGCATCGAGTCTCTGTGTGAATATCCTCTCCAATGACTTTATAGTTTGGAATACTACTTCCAAGCTCTCTTCATTGGCCTCCTATGTATCACGTCGTGTCAGTGTTATGTTAGAAGTGAATGAATAAATGAGTGAACGATTGAGGAGTACACATACATCATTACATATTGATATGATATCAACAATCTTGTTTGTATTCTCTAATGATTGCAATACATCCTTCTCCAATTGTTGAATTTGATCGACTGGATCCAACTTGATACTCTTTGTCTGTACCTCTACGTCATCAACCTGATCCTCATCGTCAACAACTTCTTCAACAAACTTTCTCTTCCTATCAAATGTTGATTCCTTCTTCTTTTTCTTCTTTATATCTTGTACCATATCTCTCTATATATATTATATCTCTATCTGTCTTTCAATCTTGAACAACATTGAATTCATTCATTCATTTACAAGACGATTGGTTGAGTGAGGAAGAAAACGAACGAATGTGCAAAATTGATCAAAATTTGATGTATTTTAATTTTGTATGACTGAGGACCTTTTGTGAGATTGGTCAACACTCTAGACAGAGATGGCACCCTTTCTAAAGTCAGTCCTTCCAATGATACAGTTGATTAGGACTGGTAGTTTCTCCTTGTCCATTGTTTCCTTGGCTGCTACCAATGCCTCCTGGAGCTCTGGCATCGTAGTAACCTTGTGTCCATCACCTCCAAATGCCTTGACCACCTGATCATAGTTTGTATATGCAAGATTACATGCAACCTCACCTATGAGTTTGATTGTTAGTAATGGACATTCTCTCAATCAATCACGATCAATAAAATAACTTACTGTGAAGTGAATCAACTTGTTCACGCATGATTTGCATCCAACAGGCATCATTACCAACTAGGGCACCAATGGCAATCTTGTGACGAACGAATGTGTCATACTCTGGAATACTGTATCCACAGGCACCATCACCAAAGATGATCCAGACATCATAGTCTGGACGACAGAGCTTGGCACCGAGGGCAAAGCCAGCACCACAGCCAAGTGTTCCAAATGCACCTGGATCCAACCAGCACAATGGTCCACGAGGACGCACAATGTACGCTGCCGATCCCACAAAGTCACCGCCATCAGCAACCATTACTGTGTTTTGTGGCAAGAACTGATCAAAGTGCTCCAGCACGGTGAGAGGGTTGAGGAAGCCTGGCTTGTCGTCTGGTGATGGCTCAGCCTTCTTGTTGATCTCTTGGGCTCTTGCAATGTCCTTCTTGGAGAGATCATCGCACCATTGTCTCCATTGTTGCTTGTAGGGGGCCATCTCCTCGGCCAGCTCCACGAGGAATGTGGCGGGGTCGGCCAAGTAGCCGTAGGTTGGTGAGCGGTTTTTGTACAGATCGCTCTTGTCCCTGTTGACTGCGACCACTGTGGCCTTGGCAGAGATCGACTTGCCATAGCCTAGACGGAAGTCGCAGACCGCACCAGCCAGGATGACCAGATCGGCCTTGTAGAGGGCCTCACGCCTGCAGTGACGGAATAGGTTGGGGTGGGCAGCACCCATAAGTCCACGAGCCATGTTTGATGTGAAGACGGGTACGTTCAGTCCCTGTACTGCCTCTTGGAGTTGTGTTGGTGTGATGCTACCGTTGGCACCGAGCAACATTGCTTGGGCGCCAAGAATGAGCACTGGTGACTTGGCAGCACGCAGCAACTTGACGGTCTTCTTGATGGCTGAGCTGGATGGGAGGGCCAGTGGAACAAAGGCGGGCTTGTGCAAGACAATGTCAGTGTCCAGACAGTTGAATATCTTGTTGAGATGGTAGGTCATGTAGGCGTTGATAATCTTGTTGGCCAGAGTCGTGTTGTCCGACTTGGACTTTAGGTACCAGCCGGTGGTGATTGGCTGTGGGTACAGTGTGTCGATGGGGAACTCGATAAAGACGGGACCTGGCGTGCCAGACTGTGCAATGACGAAAGCCTTCTCGAGTGTTGGGACGATCTCCTCAACTCGGCTAATGTGGTACATCCACTTGCAGTGTGGCGCCAGCAGTGCGAACTGGTCAATGTCCTGGAGTGAACCCTTGCCCTTGAGCAGGTCACTAGTGGCACCTCCAAACAGTATGAGTGGACTCTGTGCCATCTGAGCATTCTTGACAGCGGTGATGGTGTTGGTCAGACCGGGACCAGCTGTGACGGCCGCAACGCCTGGCACGCCAGAGATACGAGACACGGCGTCGGCGGCAAAGACAGCGGTGACCTCGTGTCGGACATCAATCACACGGATGCCCTCCTTGTCACAGCTGATCAAGATTGGTGAGATATGACCACCAATCAATGTGAAGATGAACTTGACTCCGTGGTTGACCAACACTTTTGCGACCAAGTCACCACCGGATGACTTCTCATCGAATCTAAACACTGAAGAGTGTTCGCCAGGTGTGTATCTATTGCGTACGTATGATACCAACATTCCTGCAGCCAGTGCTGTAGCACCAGCAGTAGCTGCCAATGTAATTACTTTACTATTATCCATTTATGTATGTATGTAATAATAATTAATATGTATCTTTTGGAATTGAATGTTTGTTAGCAAATGAAGATGATCAATGTGGGTCCACACCATGAAGGGGCAAGGACCACCCACCCTGCAAATGGTACATTGAACATTGACCAAAACGAGATAAATATCTAATATCAAACAATTAATTATAATATATTTATTGGATATTGACGAGACGATGACGATGACGTTTGGTTATGACATTGCTGTTACTGACACATGTCATTTTAAGCATTGTAGGATGAGCTGTGAGTGTTACCTCCACGACCAGTCCAGTTGGTGTGGAAGAACTCTCCACGCTTGCCGTTGACCTTCTCGTAGGTGTGAGCACCAAAGTAGTCTCTCTGGGCCTGGATGAGGTTGGCTGGGAGGGTGGCACAACGGTAGCCATCATAGTAGGAGAGGGCAGTTGTGAAGGCTGGCGATGGGATACCAGTGAGGATGGAGGCAGCAGTCACTTGACGCCAGCCCTGCTCGGCGGCTCCGATCTTCTCGGTGAACCACTGGTCAGTGAGCAGGTTGTCCAGGGTTGGGTTGCGCTCAAAGGCATCCTTGATGCGACCCAAGAATGTGGAACGGATGATGCAACCTCCACGCCACAACAGAGCAATGTTACCGTACTGCAACTTCCAGTTGTACTCCTTGGCGGCAGCGTGCATCATGGTGAAACCCTGAGCGTACGAGACGAGCTTGGAGGCAAAGAGGGCCTGTCTGACGTACTCGACAAACTGGGCCTTGTCTCCCTTGAATGTCTTGTGGGCATCGGCGGCAACTGGGCCTGGGAGGATCTTTGAGGCAGCAACACGCTGATCCTTCAAAGAGGACAGACAACGGGCAAACACGGCCTCACCAATGAGAGTGACTGGGATACCAAGGTCAAGTGCGTTGATGGCAGTCCACTTTCCGGTTCCCTTCTGGCCGGCACTGTCCAGAATGGTGTCGACGACGTAGGCACCAGCGTCGTCCTTCTTGCCAAAGATGTCAGAGGAGATCTCAATCAGGTATGAGTCGAGATCGCCCTTGTTCCACTCGATAAAGGTGGACTGGATCTCCTGGTTGGACATGCCAATGTAGTGCTTGAGGATGAAGTAGGCCTCACTGATGAGCTGCATGTCACCATACTCGATTCCGTTGTGGACCATCTTGACGTAGTGACCAGCACCTCCATCTCCGACCCAATCACAGCATGGTTGACCACCATCAACCTTGGCGGCAATGCTTTGAAGGATTGGCTTGACAGCCTCCCATGCCTTTTAAAGTATATGTGATGATGATGTGTCAGACATGTATCGATATCACATGAATAAGGGTGACATAGACATAGACATACCTTTGGGTTACCACCTGGCATGATGGATGGACCAGTGAGGGCACCCTCCTCACCACCAGAGACACCAGTGCCAATGAAGTAGAGGTCCTTGGCGGTGAGCTCCTTGACACGACGGTCAGTGTCAGTGTAGAGTGAGTTACCACCATCGATGATGATGTCACCCTTGCTGAGGAGTGGCACCAAGAGGTTGATAAAGTGATCGACGACCTCACCAGCCTTGACCATCAGCATGACACGACGTGGAGTCTTGAGGTTCTTGACCAAATCCTCCATAGAGTGACAGCCGACAAACTTCTTTCCCTTTCCACGGCCACTCATAAACTCGTCGACCTTTGAAGTAGTTCTGTTGTAGACAGCGCAGGTGAAACCTCTGCTCTCCATGTTGAGCACGAGGTTCTCACCCATGACAGCAAGACCAATAAGACCGATATCAGCAGACATTTTGTTGTTGTTGTTGTTTAAGGTTGTAGATATTTATATTAATTATATATATGTATATATATATATGATTATTATTAGATGATTGTTGTTCACAATAAGTCAAGTTGAAGACAACAAGTGAGTGAGAGTGAATGGACAGAGAGTGTGTGTGTGTGTGACTCGGGAACGAGGTGTGAGATGTGAACATGCAAGTGTGTGTAGTCTCCCGAATCATACCAATACCCCCAAATTAAACATTCTCACTGATCTCGAGGTTCAATATTGACCATTTGGGGTGCTAATATCCGTGTTGGAATGGACGTCGAGAGCAAATAGTTTTGGAATCAGAACTAAGTTACATTCATTATCTGAGCAAACACCAAATGGAAGGTAGAGTAATTATCTCATTGTCCCCCAGCTATATTTATCTTGGCCCGCCCATAAGTTGGACGGAACACATTTGGTTGCGGGACTCGAATCTCATTGTCTCTTGTCACGACCTTCTACTAACACATAACCCATCATAATGATTAGATGAGTATATTGCAAGCTTCCAGTTCAATGGCAGCAACAGTAGTAACAGTAGTTCATCATACTTTATTCAAAGTAGATGGTCAAAGGAAGATCATTCCTTTGAGTTGCTATTGACGAATGCAAAGGATGTTTGGATATCGAATGGTACGCTACTATCTTTGAGACAATGACAATGAGAATGACAATGAGGTTAACATTACTCCTTCATCCATGATCATCAGTACCATTGAAACATATCGAGACTGTATTGAAACCAAATGGAATGTCCACAGAGCAGTATGTTGGGTTGGTTAGATCTGCACTCATAAGTCAGGACCACTCTGGAGAGCGATTCACCTATCGTCTGAGACAATCAAAGTCATTGAATGTTGAGTTGACCATCTATATAAAGTTACAACCTTCAGAGATATCGGTATTGTATCACTGTAACTATGATGACATTATAACAACAACTAACTATGTTTTCCTTTAGATAAAGACATCGTTTGTATTTGTAAAGAGTAATGACTCTCAATCATCATTACGTAACTACTTTGAGTGGCTGATCAACAAGTGTGATGCATTGGGCGAACAGAACAAGCAGCTGCGGTCACAGAATGACAAGTTACAACAACAATTCAACAAGTCTGTCAGTATGATTGAGTTGCTGACCAAGGAGAAACACGATCTCGAGAAGGATCTCTATGGCAAGTTCATCATCATTTTGAATGAGAAGAAGAAGAAGATCAGAGAGTTGAAACAACAGATTCAACAACAGAACACAGAGATGAAGTCCATGCGATATGAGGCAGCATCTGCGGCAAACAATCCATCGACGCCATCGCCCAACAGCAAAAGTAGTGCTCGGAAGAGAAAGAAGAAACAACAACAACAAGATATTGATAGTGACAAGGAGCAATCAAACAACAACAGTGATGACAGCTTTGATCTGTCACTGTCATTGGGAATGGCCGCCAATCCAACACCAGCATTGGATCTTTTGAGCAATGATGACAATGATTCATTCAAGGTTCCAAGTGTCATACGCAAGAGATATAAGCATGATACCGCCACCACCACTGTAGATACTACAACAACAACAACAACAACAACAACCAGCACAGCCAAGACATCAACTTCATCCACATCGATACCATCATCTTCTCTATACTCCTCAGCGACCAAACCTCCACCACCAAAGTCACCAAGTAAACCGAACCATCTCAGCAGGACATCCACAACAACCAAACTACCAAAGCAATCAACAACCAAACCGAAACAACAACAATTGAAAGTGTCTGGTGGACATGGAGACAAGGCCATATCAGCATCAGAGCTACTTGATGAGATATTCGAATGATGACTGACTCAGTCCATCACATTAAAGTTGACAGATGGGTGGGTAGATCAATGACTAAATTGACAATTGACTACTGCCATGATTGTTTGTGATATATAATAATAGACGTCATTTATTATACAGGATATCATCTACTATGATTGGCAATGACATTGCGAACGTGGGAGGTGCATGAGCTGTGTTACTTCGAGCGAGACATAACTACTCCTGTGACTGATACGAACGGGGATAGTAGTTTGGTCAATGAGTGAGAGAGAGTGATAGTGATGTTGATGAGTTGTTGAGGAATGACAGCTGCGACGCAGCAGTTGAGGGGGACTGACGAGGTTGACCGTCGATCAAGTGTTGTTCGATCGATTGGTGAAATGATTGAGTTGTTTGCTTGATTGTTTAATCGCTTGATCCTTTGTTTTGTTGTTGTTGTTGTTGTTGTCTAGAGGGTTTCGATATCTGTATAATGATTGATAATGTTAGTTAGTACTGAGTGAGAGTTGAGAAGAGAGATTGTGTAAACACTTACCAATTGCATCATCAGCAACGAACTCGAATGGAATATCACCGTCAGCCTCATCAAAGGTGTCGGCTTCGTTGATCTTGGCAGTCTCTGGAAGCTCGCCCAGAGTCTTCAAACTACGAGCCTCATCGATGGTGTAACGCATGATGACGTCGGCCTTGTCGTCCTGATAATCACGCAGCTGCAGCAGGATGATGTCACCAGAGTTGATCCACTCCTTCTTTCTTAGACGACCACTGATGTGACCGAGACGCTTGGTGCCATCGAAACATTGTGCTTCCAGACGACCGTTGCCGAGCATTCTAATGACCTGAGCGTACTCTTGACCATCCTCCTTGAACTGCAACTCTCTCTTCTGCTCGTTCTCGTTCTTTCCTCTTCTTCTGTTCTTTCCTCCTTTTCCCTTATTCTTAGGCATTTTGTATTTATCTCTTTATATATATATGTAATAAATTAATATTAACTATAATAGAACCAAGTTTGTTTATGTAGGTAAATATGTGAGAAGAGTACACGAAGAGTTGAACACACCTCTCCTCTGTCTCACACAAGTTGAAAGGGAGGTAAATTCTAAAATAAATCAAATCAAACCAAACGAAATAGGATGGTGGGGGTTGTTTGAACGTTACTGTGGTTGTTGTTCGCACTCTGATCAGGAGAAGTACAGTGTGTTGAGTGTGTGGTCAACAATGCCAACAACAACAAGTATTTAATTGCCACTCGCTAGAACGCTAAGTCTTTGTCCTATCTCATCCTCCTCCTTCTTCTACTACTGAGCCAATATTGGATTGGATTGGATTGGATTGTGATTGATTTGATTGTGTGTACAGATGTATGACGACAGTGGAGTAGGTGGAGGAAGAGGAGCCTATGCTAGTATGCTCGGTGGTGTATTATTCGTCCTTCTTTGATGTAGTACCAAATGTTCGTAGTTTAATTCCACCAGATGATTGATTGCTGCTGTTCCTGTCACTTCTTCTATCATCTGTAAACCATAAATTATGTTAGTGGAATGATCATGACATGGCATGGTTACCAACAATTCCTCGATCACAAACATACCCAAAACAAAGGTGTCATACTCGTCGTCCATATCATTGGTCTGGACAGTGTTCCTCCTGGTGACTGATTCATTTGTTATTGCTTGATTTTCATCCTCCTCTGAGGTATTGACAGGGCTGTTTTGGATATCGTATGTTGTTAGCACTAGTTATTGATTGATAGATATTGGACCTGATCAGAGTCGAAAGTGATTCATACTTATACTTGTTATTGTCTTCTTTCTTTGTGAAGTAATCTGACAGTTCTCCAAACTTGGTCTTGACAGCTGATTCATTACGTCAACATACAACATGTCAGTAACAATAGTTAATGGATGAATACTGTATACCATACATACCTTCACCCAATTGATTAAACTTAACCTTGATCTCTTTTAGATTCAAATCCTCTTCCAACATTGTCATTACATCTTTGTCATCCTCTTCCTCCTCCTCCACATTCTGTCTTGGTAATGCAGCAGGTCTTATCCTCTGTGGTGGAGCTCTGTCGCTAGCATGTCCAACTTGATATAATTCTGGTGGCAAGTAGTCACGGCTGTTATTGGCCGTGTTTGTTGTATCGTTTCTAAACAGCTCATTCTGCATCATCCTAGCCAACATCTCATCCTGCTCCATCTGTGCCATCCTCTATTATAATATCAATAGTAAGCAACTTGTGTACATTCATGATGATGATGTAGACGACATACAAAGTCCGAGTCGGTGGTGTTCTGTTGATTGATAGGAGTCTCTCCACTCATTTCCAACAGCATATCTATTGTCTTCTCCATGTGACCCTTGTTCAATTGTAGTATCTCTGCAATGATATCTCTGTCGAATGTAGAGAACATTCCCTGTAGCGATGTCAACGCTTCTTGATATGGTACACTCATTGTTATTTGTATCTATTATATATATGTATAAATGTATGTTATTTGTTTGAATAGAAATGAGGTGTTCGGATTGTCACCCAATCAACATTGAATCTAGTTTTTGAACTCAAACACTTTGGAATACACTTTTATTCTTCTTCGGAAGTCTCGAGTTGGTGGGATAGGGTAATGATGTACAAGGTTATATCTCTGACCTGATATTATATCGTCCAACTTAATAATCTTCAATACCAAAAAGAATATATTAAGTCCATCTAACTATGGGCTGGATTTAATAGATTGTTGACAAATTAATAAATAAAAAAATTACATATCTCAATCAACAAACAAAAACGAACGAGTCTTATTCTTATTATATATCTACCAACACAACTACAATTACAACAATACCAACAACAATGGGAAAGGATAGCAAGAGGAAAAAGGTAGAGTCAGAGGATGATGAAGAGGTTAAGGATACAGTTGTGCCAAAGAAGGATAAGACAAGCAAGAAGATGAAGAAACAAAGTGATGATGATGATAGTGATTCAGAATCAAAGAACAATCTAAAGAAGAAGAGCAGTAGTAAACAACCAGATAGTGAGGATGATAATGATAAGGACGTCAAGAGAAAGAAGAAGAGTATGAAGAAAGATAAGAATGACGATAAGGACATGAATAAGAAAGTCAAGAAGGTGAAAAAGGACAACGAGGATCAAGATCAGGAGGAGGACAAGAAGAAAAAGAAGAACAAGGTGGAGGAGGAGGTGAAGGATAAGAGTGACGGTGCCACTCGCTCGAATAAGGAGAGCAAGAATGACGAGGATGATAAGAAGAAGAAGAAGGAGAAGAAGAGAAAAGATGACAAAGAGGATGATGAGAAAGAACATAATGATGATGATGATGCTCATGCTGATAGAGATGAGGACAACAAAAAGAAGAAGAGAAAGAGACCAAAGAGAGGTCACAGCAGTTATGAGGATCAGCCAAACATTTATATGACGTCAAACACAGAGACATCAAAGCAACAGCAGCAGTTCAGTATCGATGTGGATCGACTGATACAACAGAAGCCATGGCTATCAATGATCAGGGACTTTAGCAAGGTCATCTGGTCAGAGGACGATGGTGAACCAAACATTGTCGTTGTGCACTCTGCCGAGGAGTGTTGTCGCATCGTCACATTGCTTCCCTCGATCTTCCACCAGGAGCAGGGCAGCAGTGCCAAGTCCGTCGTGACCTTTGGCAAGAGTAGTAAGCAGGCCAGCGTCCCTTCGACATGCGTCGTTGGCTTTGATACTGAGGGTTCGGATATGCCCTACAGTGTTCAGCTGTCAACACTCACGGTCGCAGCCGTGATATACATTAAGGAGATTGATCATTTGCCGCAGCCCCTTGTACAGCTTCTGGAGAACAAGTACATTTCCAAGGCTGGCGTTGGTGTCACTGCTGATTTCGACTCGCTCATTGCCTTTGGAAAGGCGCACAAGATGGTGATCAAACCAAGAGGCTCACTGGACGTCAGCTGTGTGGCAGGCTTCAATGGTGTAACGCAGAGCTATCTGTCACTGGACAACCTTGCCGTTGACCTACTAAACACAAAGAAGTACCAAAGGATGATTGGCAGTGTAACCACAAGGATGTACCACGATGAGTTCCACAAGTATGCTGCCATCGATGCTTGGCTTGGATTCAAGATTGCAATGGTCCTCCATCAATATCTCAAGAACAAACTGGCATTCTATGAGTGGACACAGGCACAACAGACTGGAAACTATCGTGTACCAATCAAAGAGAAGTCTGGCAAACAAGAACAATCAGCAGCAACGACTCCACCCGTTGTAGATTCCACTCAATCATCGTCGTCATCTACATCACAGACCCAGATCAATGTTATCAGTTACAACAAGACAAATGCCTTCAAACAGCCAGTACAATATTATGATGAGCGAGCAAGGGAGAGAGCCAATCCATACTTTGTCAAGGGTAAGGATGAAGAGAAGCAAGAAGCTGCACAGAATCACTTCTATCTCCAAAAGCTACAACATATAAAGGAAGGCCAGAGGAGGCCATTCATTTGATCAAACCTCCATCCATAAACATATCTGAATGATTGATTGATTGGTGGTACATAAATATTATATATTATGGTTTATTATTATATCTTCAGGTTAGCACTGAAGAGTGATACACGGCCTTTGGAGTGAAAGCCAAGACCAAGGTTCTCGCGTCTAAAGTTGAGTAGAGTCTTGTCGAAATCGAATATCCTGTCTTCGATGCTGCTGGGCTGCTTGGTGAGTAGCAGTGACTTGTCCAACTTGGCTTCCAGTTGCGCCAGACTACCCTCGGCCTCATTCTTGACCGTGGTGATCATCTTGTCGATTGTCTGTAGACCCTCCTCAGCCTCGAGTTTGGCGTGTGTGATGATCTTGTCGATTGATTGCAGTCCCTCCTCGGCCTCGTGTACGACTGTAGTGATTGCCTTGTCGATTGTCTGCTCCAATTCCTCAGCCTCTCGCTTCACCTTGAGGATGGCTTGCTCCATGACATTGCGTCCCTTTTGTGCGTTTGCCTTAAACTTGTCCAAACAGAATGACTCCACCTTCTTTGCCACGCCAAAGATACTGGCAGTGACGGTGGCCTCCTGCTTAAAGTGTGTCCATTCATTGTTGTTGGGGTCTGGTGTGTAGGTGCAGACCTCCTCGAGGCCCAATATATTGGAGAATGAGAGGTTCTTTGACTTGAGCACCATTGTCTGAGTCTTTGGATCGACGATGGCCTCTTCGTAGAAGAAACACTCATTGCTACCGAGTATGGGCACCAGCCATGATGGCATTGAACCCTTGCAAATCATCAGTCTGGTGCATTTCAAAACACCAGTGACTGGATCCAAGTCCTTTGTCAACATGTCAACACTGAGTACATCTGGACGATCTGGGCAAGGGTATTTTCTCCAACTCGCCAATGAAATATCATTCCAACGATGTCTGTTGTTGTTGTGTGATATAGAGATATTTGAGTTAGTAAAGTAGTAGGGGGGCAAAGAATGTTTCTCAATGTAGGAATACATACTTATAAGTATGATAGATAGTATCGAAAAGAGGCATGATGTATTAAATAAAAAAAGAGAGAGACGACGCCTAAGTATTATAGGTGTTGATACGAGAATAGAGTTTAATTGATTGAAATGATTGATTGATAGATAGTTGACGTGTTACTGCAAACTATTATTGTTTAATACTGATACTGAAGTGTAATGTTAATCACCTTATGTGCATTTGATTGCAATAGTATTATTATGTGTTTGGAATGTTTGAATAAAGTTGTGTTGTCAATGTCAATGTCAAGACCACCATCATTTTTAAAGTACCAACGTTCAATGGTGGTGATATATTCGGAAGGTCTCAATTTTAATTAAATTAATTCTTTTTTTCTCACAACCAACTTTGGTTGAACATTACTTTGAGAGTTCAACGACGTCGACGATTATGAAGATCTTCAAACATATAATATGTTACGTTATTTGATTGATGTCTCTTAAAAGAACATATGAATCAATTAAATATAAACAACAACATCAACAACTAAATGACAACAACAACCATGGAATATTGCTTACTGATAAACAATCAAATAGAGACTTGTCATTTAGAAGGACAGTAAATGTTAAGTTGCGTAGACTTGAATTGAAGAAACAGTTCATTGAAAAGTATAGACCTGCTAAGAGGATCAGATGGATACCCAGACAGTTAAGAGATCGATTTGGAAAGTCTGGTGTAATGAATCGTTGTGTGGCCATTGCCAACAATGGAAAGAGATGCAAGACAAGAGTCATTAATGTTGTTGCACCTGGTAGAGATGTCAGATTGTGTAAATATCATCAGCCAGCCAATGATCATCAGGTTAGATGTAAGGGTATCACAAAGAGACTAGAGTAGGTATTGTTATTAAGTTGTTGTGTTGTGTGTTGCTGGATTGGTCACAGACTCTAACATTTATTCTATCCATCAATAGACAATGTAAACGAGTGATACCATCAGATCATACATTCTGCAAAGCACATAGACGAGTGTATCGTAATGTTAAGAGAATCAAGATTGTTGATTGTAAAGTGACTGGCGGCCCAATTATACCATCCAACAACAACAACAACTACTACGATGACTATTATGAACCAAGTGATGTACTTGTTCTACCATTTGACAGCTTTTCAAACAACAAACAGAAACGTTTGGAGGAGTTGAGAAGGAAGAGATTGGAATCAAGCAGAAGGAATAACAACATTAACTGGAAAAAGAAAGAAAATAATGTTGGTGGCAACAATAGACAACAACAGTTAAAGAAAAGGGAGGAGAATAATAATATTTTAAAGTTAAAGAGGAAGCAAGGACAAGGAAAAGATCAACAACATCATCACCAAAAGAAGAAACAAAATATTACTACTGTTGCCACAAAGAAGAATAAGGAGTCTCCAGTAAAAGTGGATACTGCTCCAAACATTAAGACAACTAATATTTCAATCACATCAACAACGACAACGACAACGACAACGACAACGACAACGACAGCATCATCATTAGACTTTAGCACTCCACCAAATGTCCATCCAACTGCACCAACAACACCAACAATACCAAGTTTGAACAACACAGGCACATTGTTTGGAAGGGTGGCTAATCAAATGTCAGAGTTTGGATGGTCGACTGAAGATGATGATGAATGAGATGACACAAACAACAGTTTGATGACCGGTCATTGCGTCACATACCAAGAGTATAGATTGTCTGGCAATTATGTTGACAACGTTCTCAAAACCAATAAACCACCAATCAAATTCTCTTTGTTGTGTTCCAAGATTAATCATGATTCGCATCACAATCACCCAAATGACGTGTTGTGTTTTTTTTTTTTTTGAGCTTCACTAACACGAGTCAGAACAATACTCATTATTATTTATTCATTCTTCAATCTCTGTGCTCTGTTACTTACAAAACAACATCATATATATCATGAACAGAACATCATATGTTATCAATGGATGTGCCAAGGTACTCTCGGCATCATCGCGTATTAGCACACGCAACAGCAACATATCAAAGATTGGCAGGATCAACACTAGTCATCATAAATCAATGACTCTAGTGTTCTCAAACTCTGATTGCAACAACAACAAGAGATCATTTACCAACAACACTATTGGCATTCAAAGACCAAGCGATGATGTCATCTCTAGTCTTGTCAACACTCCAATCATCTCTCAAAGAGGCACATTGGTCTCTCACAAAATAAGATCTCTCACTGACTATTCAAGTCCTTCAACAGGAACAAGAAGATACTCAACACAACCACCATCACAGCAACAACAACAACAACAACCACAACAACAACAGCAACAACAACAACAACAACCTACTCAAGAACAACCAGATCAGAATGAGGATGACAATGACAAGGTACCACCCAACTTGACATTGCCACAAAAGTTCAAGTTCATGGTCAAGAGGTACGGTATACTGTTTATCATTGTACACTTTACAATCTATGGCATCACGATTGGATCATTCTATTTGGCATTGTCACATGGCGTCGATGTCACACCAATCTTTGAATACTTTGGCATGGAGAAGTCTGATACTAGCAAGGGTGTGGGCGTCTTTGCCGTGGCCTTTGCCCTGACCAAGCTCACTGGTCTGGTGCGTACCCCATTCACCTTCCTCGTCGTTCCCTTCCTTGCTCGTTATCTTCGCAAGATTGGATGGATGAAGAAATAATCACTATTTTAATAATAATAACTCATTCATTCAATGATATTTATATATATGTACATCCCTTGTGCACAGGCCACTCGATATAATATATGGCGTGTGTGTCTGGCAATGTGTCGAGGTGCCTTCCAAAGGCGAAATGGGGATGGATTCATTCCAGACAGAATTGGACAATCCGTCCAATCAGTGTGTGATTGTGTATGTGACTGCTCGCTTTGTTGTTGTTGCATCATCTAGAGGTTCGATTGTTGCTGTTGTTGCTGTTCGAGTTGTTGTTGCTCTGCGATTGTTAAAGTTGGTTGATTGTCGCATGGACATATCTTCTTTGGATTCTGGCCAACAGTGGCAGCTCTACATATGATTCCACAAGCCAATCGTTTGTTTGACTCCTTTGTTTGGGGATTGACCGAGTGAAGTACTATTGAGCGTCCAATCAAGTCCCATATATCATAATCCTTGTTAAATATTCTAAATTGTGTCTTTCCTTCTTCACTTGTGATTGTTGTACCTGAACAAGAGGATACGTTGTTTGTTAGTAATCATTTAAATCATCCACAACATTAATGCCAACATACCCAGTGTACCAGTCGATTGTTTGTTTGTAGTTGTTGGCTTGTAGGGCAGACCAACATTGTCACAACCTTTGGTGAGATCACCGAATTGATGTACCACTAATGAATGTTGAGCACCAGGTTGAAGTCCACCAATCCTTCCTTCAAACAAAAGTCCACTGCCTGAGGATGGTGTATCGATTTCAATGACTCTGATGATGCCATGCACACCAGTGACTCCTTCGCCACCAGCACCACCACAGCCCTTCTCCCAGCCATCGGGTGCCACACCAACTGAACACACAGCAGAGCCCTTTGAACCAAAACCAGCAATGATAGCACTTCTTCCAGTTGACTTTATAGTATCTATGACGTCTATTGAGAGGTCAGTGCCTCTGACCACGAGTCTCTGTTCAGGTACATCAACGGTCAGAACCCTGGTGGACCTAAGATTGTTCTCGATGCTCACTGTGATCTCCTTGACACATGACTGACATGTCATATCGACCATAAGTTCAATATCTGCAATGACATTGTCATATTCCAAACTGTCCATATCTCTTCTCTCTCTTTGTTGTCTGTGTTATCTACCTTTTCAGAATGACACTCGACAACCTTGAGCTTTTTGATATTGCTCATTCACACACACGACAAAGAACATAGTTCCAAAAGAATCTTCATCTATCTGTTTAAGTGTATGACATAAACACTACATATATATATTACCATTGTCCTCGAACATCGATTAAAGTAATTGTATGTTTCTGGATTCAAACCTTAAAACCGTTTATAGTAAGCAGGGTCACTGAAACGATCGGACCAGTCGTGTTATGGCGACATTGATGGTTCATTGTAAGTACAACTACAACTACAAAACAAGAGTTACATAACAACAAATACGATTGTACTACTTGATGTACTGTACATTGTTGATGATCAACAACATTGATTGTCCAATCGATCTTGTTGTTGGTGGACCTTGTGATACAACCCAACCAACCTAATTATAGTGATGTGGGAGATCGTCAACCACCTCCACAAGTTGTTGTGTTTAATTCCAAAGGTCATATGACCATCAACTTTTAAATGTGTTTGTTGGTGTTTGTGTGTAGTGTTTATTTGTTTGTTGGTTTACTCTTGATTGATGTTGTGTTGGAGCATGAAGGAGCTGTTGTTGTTGTTGTTGATGATGTCTCTGGAATGGGCACACACCCATCATTATCATCATCATCATCGAAGAAGGCTCTATCTGTTAGTGTTTAGCCACTTCCATCCATTCAATCAATCAATCATATCAGTTAATCCATAATTACTACTATAACACACAATTAATATCAGATAGACATAACAATAGTATTCATTGAATCAAACATCCACCATATCATCAATAATAATAATCAAAAATGGATACATTGGTTAGATGCCCAAAGTGTCTAAATATATATAAACAACCAAAGACATTGGATTGTGGACATATTCTATGTTTATCATGTTTAACGGATCAATTCCATCCAGAGAGTTCACCATACATCAGTTGTCCAATATGTATCAAACAAACATTGGTACTGAATTCAAGTGTTGCAAATCTACCCTCGATCCCTGCCATTGAGGAGCTGCTCAACTACTACCCCGACAGCTTTGGAAGCACCCATCTACATGGCCACAATGCCAACAGTTCTGGTGTGATGCTCTCGCCACGTTATGAGCGTTTGATCACATCACCCTTGCCAGATATATGTGCCGCCGTCAATTTAGGTGGTGATCAAAAGCCTCGTGATACACCTTCCACTCTATTATCCGATGATATGGCCAAGTGTCCAATGCACCATGAACGTTACAAGTTGTTCTGTACCAACAAGGAGTGTGATCGTCTCATCTGTGCCGAGTGTATAATCGATCATAGTGGCCATCACTTCTCAAAGATTGCCCGCGAGACTGACCGACGTCTCACAGACATTGAGAACCTGGTGATCTCCATGTCCAACGTTCCAATGAAGTTGCTCAAGCACAAGCAGTTGATCGAGAAGCATATCACTGATGGCACAAAGATGTACACCGATACAAAGGAGAAGATTGCCTCTGATATTGATATGATGGTCAAGGCCCTGTTGGATCGCAAGGCCAATCTGGAGACCCAGATCGATAAGGATTGGACTGAACAGAGGCAACAACTCAACGATACATTACAAACCATCTCTGTAAATATTGGATTGATCAAAGAGACGAACCAGGTCACTCAACAGCTGATGGCAGAGAGGATAATATCGGAGAAGTCAATATTGGTTAATTTCAGTCTGTCATGTGATGACTCTGTTAGTACGGGCAGCATGGGACAGTTTAGCAATGGATCAGAGAGTACATCGAGCAGTGCAACACATATGGATGAGAACTTTAATAAGTTATCATTGTCATTGTTGACCAAGTACGGTGACCTGAGGAGAATGGAGGAGTTGTCAAATAACATTATGAACCAGGTCATCACAAACATTGAGTGGAAGTGGGATGCAGAGTTCCAGTATCCACATCTGTATCAATCAGCCAGTGGCACCAGCAGCAGCGGCAGGAAGGACAGACATTCCAGTCCAAATGGTGCATCCAAGAAGACCAAGCATTCACCTCCACATTCAGTTGCCTCTTCATCTTCGGGTCATCATCCAGTATCCACCACAGCACCACAATCATTGGATGACAGTCGCAAGTCAATGCCCAGATTACAGACAGAATCCTTAAGAAGTAGTGGTGAACCTGGATCATCCAGTACTAGTACCGCTGAGCCTATCATCACCAAGGTACCATCATCAACATCTGTGGTGTCTGTCATGTCCAGTGCTTCAGCAATGATAATCAACAACAAGTCCAACAATCATACTGCAACCACAGCACCCCTTCTATCATCATCAACACAAGAACTATCAGAAAGCAAACAAACACCAGCATCAACTACACCAATGGTACCTACACCATCTGGCCCACCAACGTCAATGGGTCCACTTCATCCAAAGAAGAACCCTGTGTTTGGAAAGTTGATGACCAGAAAGGACTCAATGATCAACTATCGACTTCAATACCTATACTCGATTGGTGGAGAGCACAGCGATGGCACTGTAGAGGTGTTCAACATCCAGACCAACAAGTGGAAGTACGTAGCACCTATGCCAAGGTCATTGTCAGAGTTTGCCGCCATCTACGACAACATCAATGCCATCTATTGTTTTGGTGGCCGAGAGACACCAGACTCAATCACCAAGTTTGACATTGAGAAGAACAAATGGGAGGTGTTGGACATCAAGCTGGAGACACCTCGCTCAGGTCATTGTGCAATCTTTGACGGACGTCGCTACGTCTATCTGATTGGAGGCAGTGGACCAGTGGCTGGCAAGTCGCTGGAGCGCTTCGATCTGTTCACCAAGTCAGTTACCAAGCTCAGTGGCATGACCTACGGTCGACGACATTTCCACACTTTCTACAACGGTGACAAGTGTTTGTATGCAGTGGATGGCTATGCAAACAAGGAGAAGAAGTCATCGATAGAGATGTACGACATTGAGAAGGACACGTGGAAGGTGATAACCACGATCAAGAGACCGAGATATCTGGCCAGTGTTACATTCGATGGAGCCAAGTACATAACGATCGAGGGTGGTCTTGACCGTTGTACCTCCAAGGACATCAAGGCTATGGAGAGATTCGACACTCAGTTCCTGACGTGGGAGACGATCTCACAGAGCGGTGACGAGTCTGTCGACACTGGATGTGATGATGAGCAACAGCAGGCAATGATGAGACTCAAGACAAAGAATAGGATCCAATTCTTCAACAGTTCATTGTTTGATGGCAGTCAGATGATCTATTACACTGGAGTCAACATTGACGAGCCACTTCCAATTGTATATCGCTACAACATCAGAACCAAGAGAATGGATCAATTGGCATCAATGGCCCATATGAGATTGTCCAACCAACTTGTAATGGTGACCAAGTAATATGATTCAATTGGTGATTAAATAGAGAGTGTCCAATATATATTAAATGTGATTCATTGTCCATATGGTTACAGCTCAGGTACAGTATTATTACTGCTGCTGTTTGATTGTGTGTCCTGTACCTTCTTCTTCCTAATGATCCACATCTTTGAACCAATTGATTCGAATTCAAATCCATTGTCAGTCAATAGAACAAAGAAGTTCTTTGAGTTGTACAACTTCCTCTTGTAGGCCATGATCATGAATGAGTCTGGTCGATGATCCATCAGTTGTCTAAGTGTTATCATTAGCTTTTCAAAGTAGGCCACATCTATAAAGAATGATATCAGTAAGTGTGCAGTGTCCAGGTAGAGGTATCAAAACATACATAATATGATATCACTTGCAATGACGACATCAAAGTTATTACGATCTTCGGGGAACTTATCTCCCCATGTATCTGTAGTTGTAGTTGTTGTTGTTAGTGGATGCTATCAATGAAGTAGTAGTTATACAACATACGAGGTATATGATCATATGATAGATTGTTTAGTGTTTGATTGTATATATTATTCTCAGTAACCTCTTCATTATCTATATCACTACTGGTGACATCGAATCCTTTACGCTATAAGTTGATAATGTAGTATAAGCCTGGATTGTGAATAGGAGTAATAAGGAATGTATACCTACCTTTAGGAATAGAGATAGAATACCAGTACCAGAGCCAATCTCTATGATTCTCTTGTTTGTAAACATTTGTTGATGCTCCAGCATATAGTCAATGATGAAGAATGTTGAAGGCCATACATAACCAGCATTGGTAGCACTGAAATGGAACTCTCTAATGGTCAACTCTTCATCTCTAATTGGTATCATCTTCTCTTCGTATTGTTGTGCCACTGACACATCCTTTGACTGCTGTTCATCTTCAGAGTCAGAGTTGGTCATCTTTGCAAAGTCACTTAGGTCAAACATCTTCTTCTTCTTCTTATTCTTCTTGTTGTAGTTATTTGTTCGTCGTTTGTGTATTAACTGTTGACAACAGTTGTCGTCTGATTCGTCTTTTTCAAATGTTTTCAAACGTCATGATTACTTGATTGATTGGTTGGATTCAATGTTGATGATCTAAATTAATAACATCATCATTTCACTGATCTTCACCAATTCAATAATACATATCCATCTATACATATATATATATACAACAATGACAAGCATCAGTAGATTACTTCTACTGCGCTCTTCATCATCATTGATTGTTCGAAGTGCTATCATTTCATCATCATCATACTCAACATCATTATCAACATTTAAACAACAACAACAACAACAACAAAGATACTACTCATACGCCAGACCAACATGGGAGAACAACTCTGGTAAACTAAACATACAGACCAGCGCCAATGACTTTGTAGAGGTGAACCCAATAACAAAGGTACATACATCTACCATCACATCACTCAATGATACATACTTACTTACCTACTTACTCAAATACATTCAGGAAAGGGACATTGAAGGATTACTATGGGTGAACAACCTTTACCCAATCAAGATATCTAGATTCGACTTTAGATCTCTACTGTTCCACATACCAATCACTGCCAAGCTGCGCACAATGATGCCAGACGACATTGAGATCATATCGTTTGAGCGTCGATTCAAAGAGGGTGGCGCATACATTCACTTTAGGAAGATGACCACTGATCCCAATGAGAACGTAGAGAACATTGCTCAGGTGATCAGTTCACTGTTTGTATTGAACAACAAACACTTTCACTTTGCCTCGTCTCCTGCTCGTGCCATGTTGGTGCGTGGTCGACCACTGGTGGAGGACATCGACTCGTCCATTCCATCATTTGTACTAAAGGTCTACTTTAAAGGCTCAGAGATGTCCACTGACACTCTCTACCGTATCATCCGTCCCTATGGACATATCAAATATATACATACACCAGAAAACCAACCTAAAGGTAGGTGATGTACTTGTAGGACCGTTTCCAACAACAAACTGTTCACTAACTCAACTACTCTGTAGACGCACCAAAGTTTGTCCATGTTGCATTCAAACGATTGGAAGGTGCCATCGCAGCCAGGAATTGCCTTCACAACAAGTACTTCCCAGAGTTAGGTACAACTGTATTTATGGACTATGTCCTCATGATGGTAAGTATCAAGCTTACTTCCAGGCAGTATATAACTTTAAAGCATATTAATATCTTATACAATCAATCATTAGCGAATCAACAAACTCAAGGACATGTTTTCCAATCATCCAAGGATTATGGTATGTACATCCACCAATCAATCAATCAATCAATCAAAGGATTGTACCATTCTAACAAACTACGATAAATAGATACCACTTATTGGTATCCTAGCTACAGTCCTGACATTGGTACTATTCAATCCACTGAGAGAATGGTTCATGGAGAGGAAGCTATCAGAGAAGATATTCTTTGCAGAGATTGAAGAGTGGCAGACGAGAACAGAGGAGAAGTTACTCAATTCACACTTTAACTACAGACCAAACTCAATCGTGGTCATATCGGCACCAAAGGGATCGGGCAAGTCCAGCCTGGTTGACAAGATCATGCAGGACAGGGAGAACACATTGCTCATTGATTGCAATCAAGAGGTGAACAACTCTGATGAGGAGTTCATCGAGAACCTCTCCAAAGACGTGGGATTCTTCCCCAGTTTCTCATTCTACGCAACAGTCTCTGGATGGATGGAGGCTATCCTGCCCATTGGCAAGGGTGTATTCCACTCATCAACCGCCACACAGTTGCAGACAATACTCAAGTTGCTAGACTCATGTCTGGAGAAGAGGGAGAAGACTTTCCCTGAGGACTCCCACACTCCCTTTCCCTATCCACTCATTGTGATTGATGGTTTCTTTGGCATGATCCAAGCAATGGAGAACAAAGAAAAAGCCAACATCATCATGGACTCTATCATTCAGTGGTCAATCACAGTCACTATCAAAGGAACAGCTCATGTTGTCTTTATCTCTTCAGATCCATTTGCATCAGATACTATTAAGAAACGTAAGTCTTTATTTATTAACGTTACTTTCGCAATATATATCTAATGAATGACACATTGCTTATAGATTTGGTATCAAGAGGAGGAGGACAATCAACAACTATACATCTGGGCGATGTGCCACCACATTCCGCCAGAGAGTACATTAGACACAGACTAGGAAGAGATCTTAGTGCGCAGGACTATGATCATATCATCAACACATTGGGTGGAAGATACTCTGATCTCAACTACATGGCTCAACGTATCATGTCTGGCTATGAGGTGGACAAAGTATTACATTCAATGGTGTCCAAGTGTGTTGGAGAAATTCGTTCAGATGGATTCGGTCTGTCCAAACGAAGTGACGCCAAGCTCAAGGAGAAGGAGCAACCCAAGTGGACACGCCCACAACTCTGGGAGACAATCAAGCGTATCGCCGAGAACAAGTACGTCAGCTATGATGACCTATTGTTCAATGTCTTTCTTGGCGATCAGTCCTCTCTAAACAACCTTATTACTTCAAACATCCTGCGATTCCAATCGATTGACAATGAGAGAATGGTCACCTCATACTCACCGCTCTACTGTGCCGCCTTCCAATCCATGGTGGACGATGTAGAGTTCTGCGTTGGCATGGACATCTTTGCTCAAAAGTCTAGAATCGAAGAAGAGTTGCAAAAGTTGTCCAAGGTAGAGGATGAATTGATCAAGGTAAGTGAACATAAGTGTCTTTGAAATCCATCCCAAACTCTAACATTCATCCTCCTTTACACTCACATCTACAGATCAAGAATCTAAGTGCCAACAACTGGTGGTTCGAGGAGATCGGATTGAAGAAACGACGTCAACTCTTGGAAAAGAAGATGAAGGAGCATGTCGCCAAGATAGAGACCAGGGAGAAGATACTAAAGAATCACATGAACTTCCAAAAGTCCTACCAAGCTCAAAAGATTGAGAAGGAGAAGGATTTGTAGTAATAAAATAATAATAATATATATGCCTTGTATTTGGAATGGTGGAGCAACAATTGGTTGTCTGGGAGAAGCGTTGTTGTTAATGTGGTTTAAATAGAGTCGGTCTCTTCCACTGGTTGTTGTTGTTGTTCTGGTTGTGGTTGCTGTTGCTGTTGCGCTTGTTGCTGTAAACCCATCATGAAAGCGGACTGATGAAGTGGGATACGTGTGAGTTTCTTTGATGCTGGAGAGTTATTGGTCACCATACTACTGGCCAATGGAATACTTGCACCACCACTTGGACTGGTACTGCTGCTGATGACGTTTGTATTGTTATTGCTGCTGCTGCTGCTTCCTCCACTTGGATCGTTTGGATCTTGGAAGAATAGCTCCACTCTAAAGTTCTCGCTGTAGGACTTGTGTTTCTTGTCCTTGTGTGCCTTGTCCAAACCAGTCTTGGTGATGACTTCATGCTGCGCCACGAACGAAGTGTTTATCCAGAACATAAACATGCGATCCTCCTTATTGCATATCTCTATTCTTACATCGCCATTTACATCGACCTTTGTAAACTCGAATGAAACGTAGTCATCATTGTCCTCATCGTTCTCCTTCTTTCCAACGATCTCATTCTCGTAGTAGGTCTTGTAATCAAAGTTGCTGACTGTACCATATGGATTGGCCTCCATCTGCTTCAACATGGCAGAAGTGCCAGCGCTTCTACCAACAGTAGAGTAGCTCTTTGCTGATGGAGATGAAGGTGGTGATACAGTAGTGTTCTGTTGTGGTGCTGGTGTCTTGTCCTTCTTGAATAACACTCTCCTCTTCTTCTTGTGATCCATTCGTTGTATAGTAATATTAAAATGATCATCCTATAAAGTGTTTAAGTTAGTATCCAGTGATTTCATTCATATAATCTAGTCTGTTAAACTAACCTTTGAATTAAATATAGTCTTCTTTAAGAGACATATATTGAAATTAATGTCAGAGAGATTGATCTCATTGGGCAATGGTTTGAGTACGATCTTGCCCAAGGTCAGTGGTCTGTGCAATTGATGGTTGCCGCTGGCCTGTACGAATCGTCCAAAGTAATGTACATATCGAATTTGACTTGGAATAGTGACACCCTTCTGATTGTATGTCCTGAGTGCCGCGTAGAATTTGAGTGAGCTCTCAGTGTCGGTCCACATGCGACAGTAGAGAAGCCAACAGCATATCATCAGACCAGTCCTGCCCTTGCCTGCCTTGCAATGAATGACTGCAATGTTCTTCTCACTACGACTCATCCAATTATCGACGTCCTTGCAAAACTCTTCGATCAGTGTGAACTCTGGTGCATTGTGATCATCGAACGGATAGCATGCCACTCTACCATGGAACTTGCCATGATCATAGTCTCTCTCTGAGCACAGATTGTAGACTCTGTAGTGATCCTTGTGTTTCGTCTCCAAGAATCGTTGTACCTCCTTCATTGGATTCCTAAACACTCCCTCCATCTTTTCACTGGGGAATCCCATTGCTATTATTCTCTCTGTGATATCTAAACAACAACAACAACATTGTATGTAATGTTAACACCTATATTTATATCCATCCATCCATCTATCTATCTTGGGACTAATTGTAGAGAGAGTTGATAAAACTAAACATACATGCTAAATCTAGATCGAATCCATCCTTTTGGTATCTTCTCTTCTGTTTTGAAACAGCCAATCTGAGAAGTTGTGCCATTATGTATTATTATTATTTGTATGATAGTAATTGATGTATTTGTATGATAGTTGTTGTGTGATTGTGTTGGACAAAACATTAACAACTGTTGGGTGCCACTACCGACCCCGATTGTATATTTTGTCACGAGGTTGTGGTTATAATATATCCAACGGCAAAAATTATTTGAAAAGTATGGGTCTTTGCAGGCCAAACTAGTTTATTTTCTCTTGTTGTCGTTGTCTAGTTTCCACCTGTGCCAGAGTTAATGTGGTCCAGAATTTTCTCAAGGATGTCCTGTAGACTGACCACTCCAATTGGTTTACGATCTTGATCGACCATGAACACTCGATGTATCTTTGCAGCTGCCATTCGAGTTATCAACTTCTTGAGTGGTTCATCCTTTGAACAACAGATGCTTGGATGTACAGCCTTGTAATCCTGTTGTCTCACTTTGGATATGAACTCACCTACAGAGAGGAAAAGGTTCTCGAAAATCCTTGTTTCATTCAATAGCTCCTTCAAGTCCCTGGCACTAATGTTGGCCAATATCTGGTTCTTCTCATCTACCACTGCGATACCATTCACTCTCTAGAGATGATGATTATTATTAATATATATATTTGTTTAGTTTGATTCACAACTTACATGCTCTGCCATCAATTGGAATGCTTCGAGAGCTCTCTTGTGATAGTTGATTGTGATCACATGCTTCTCTTCAAATCCCAGGTCTTTAAGAGATTTGTTACTCCAATTGCCCAGTTTATCAATATTCTTGGAGAGGTACTGGAGAATGGCAGACTGTGTCACAAGGTTGATGATCTTTGGTCCATGTCCACCGCTCATGTCATTGGCAATGATTGGAACTCTGTGTAGTTTGTTCTTGGACATTACAGTAATTGCCTCCAACAGAGAAGCTCCCTTGACCACTGGGATGAATGGATTCTTATTCGAGAGATCTCGGTTATCAAAGAGGTTGAGAGAACATATGAATGTTAGTAAGAAAGAGTTTAACAATAAACTATTGGTATTCATACCTGATAAGAAACTAGCGTAGGTATGAGAGAATAGGTCTTCTCTCTCTAGGAATGAGTAATAATCATTTCCAAGGAGGTCGGTGTGATGTAGAATCTGAACGACACAACATACAATATCTACAAAGTCCACCAATCCCTCTGGACGATTAAACTCGTTGAGAACTGGTGCTGAAAGTATGTTGTTCTTTGAAAGTGTCTGGCGGAGTGAAGATTGATATGTAAGTAAAGAGTCGACTTGCAAACTAATTGAGAATGATACAATTACCTCAAAAACCTTTGGAAGAGTGTCTGTGTTATGAACACATATCATCTTGTCCGACTGGGGAGGAAGATCCTCCACCAAGAAAGATGACAATAAGTTGAATGCCATTATTGAGTATAAATATTATTGTTGTTGCTCTTGTAGTTGTTGGAAAAGTTGTAAATATAAAAATAAATGTTGAATGTCTAATAATAAGGTATGTATGGTCGACTCAGTGATAAGATCAATCCATCCTAGAGGATGAAGTTTAGGCTTTGCAATGAGGAGCTTTTTTGTGTAGGCTCCAATGACCACTTTACCAGGACTGTGGTCCACTTGTACCTCGTGTCTAAAACAATTAAAAGGGCTGCCAGATGAAGTAATAGACTAAAGAGGCAACAACATGATGTTTTGCAAACTTCTAAGTTTCCATCTTTGGGTCTCGATTGTATTGTTGTTTGTTGTTTGTTGTTGTCAGACATTGGGTATTAGGTCGTATGTCACCCCTCACGATGACAAAGATCGGGTGGGTGTGCGTGTATGAATGACGACAAGTTGTTATTGCTCCGATGGGGGTTGATAGGACTGTTTGAAGTTCTCACTTAATGAGTTCCAAATAACATAGTCAGTGCTGACCAACTCTCTATCCACATTGATCTTATACTTGGATGCTGGATATATTGAAACCTTCTTGGAATCAATGTTGAAGCCACTTAATGTGCTATGTAGTAATTTAAAGAATAACTGTGATGATTGATTGATGTTGTTCAACAGGTTATTAGTTATTTGATAAAACTACAACTACTACAACTACTAAAACTAATACTCACTCTAACATATGAATTTGTTCCTTGACAGAATGGGTCACGTTCATCCTCATCACCAAGTGACGTCTCTGTGATGGGGAACTGCTGTGAGGGGAATCCAGTCACTGATTGGTTTCCACTGCTGCCAGTGACAGAGAGTGTAGGTGGTATTGTGGTGTTGTTTGTAAAGGTGATTTCAGCAGGCAGTGCCACCTCGAGGTTGCGTCCAGAGAACTTTTGTCCAATGTTCCATATGATGGCCTTTAGATTGACGTCAATGTGCAATGTGCCCGTAGTAGGTGATGCATTGACGATATGGATGTTGCCACGATTCTTGAAGGGAATGCGCATGACACAATAGTCAAAAGAGTTGGTCATCTCAGAGTTTAGCTTCAACTGTACAAGTATCTTGACGACGGTTGGTGTGATTTCCTTCATCTGGTAGAAGCCACGTACGGGTATAGTCTTGATACCGGCCACTCCATAACTGAGCACTTTGAATGTGTCCAAGGGAGGTGTGAATGTGATCTTGTTGGTGACCATGACGTCAGACGTGGTCTGTACGGTGGCATCGATGGACATATGTGTGATCGATGCCTCTGATGAGAATCCTGCGCCCACCGTGTTGGGTGGTGCACTGTAGGGTGGTGTCGTCAGATAGGCAGACACCTCTGGCAGACCTTCAAGCTCTGCTTTGCAATAGAGTGATCCAAACACCTTGCATTGATCCACCACACCTGGACTGTCGTACTGAATCGACTGAATAGTCTCTGATATGATAAAGTCCAGTTGTTGCTTTCCCTTGTGGAGGAATGGTCGCCATGCTGGTCTTCTCGGTGTAAATGTGTCGGTGGTTGGGAATCCAGACTTGATCATTGTCTTTACATTGTTAAAGTTTGAATCTGTGGGCTGTCCAAATGGTATTATGTTGGCAAAGTATACTTGAAGTTCTGGATATGGTGGCTAAAAGGAAAGATGTGTCAATGTCTGCCAGCAGTAGTAGTGGACGGTGGTTCGATATGTATGAACCTTACAGGCTTCGAAAGGAATGCTTGTGTGAAATAGGCCACCTCCTCCAAAAATGACACAGAGGCGGTGATCGATGGTAACTCTATGAGTGATGGTTTGATGGCTGTGGTCAGGTGCTCTTCGATAACTGGTATTGTGATGTAGTAGAAGTTCTTTCTCTTGATATAGACCACTGGCCACAGTCTGTCTTGATTCAGTGATATTACATGTGTGTTTGGTGTTGATTGATATACACGAAGTGATGTTGATTGTTGTTGTTGTTGTTGTGACTGCTGCTGTGTGTTATTACTACTACTACTACTATTGTTTGCAGACATTATCTCAAAGTAGAACAACTTTAGAAGATCATTGTCAGCAGGTATTGAGCTATAGTTTGTACCAGCCATCAGTCTAACCCTGACCTCGACAGTATTGATTCTTTTAGAAAAGACAACATCTGCACCTGTTGTATGCTCCTTCAATATCCATACGCCTCTTAGTGTACACATTCTATTCTCTTGTTGTTGTTGTTGTTGTTGTAATTGACTGTTGGTGACGACAATGATTAGAATTCTCAGACATCCAATAGATTTAGATTTTGATCATGTTGGTGGGTATGAATAATCATTGGAAGAATCATCAAAGGATTCCAATGTTATTGGTATAAGTTATAATCAATAGAAGATATATTATATCATCTTATTCATAAGATGGAATTATCTGGTTAGTAGTACTACTACATTGTTGACTATTAAGGAAAACAATCGAAGTTCGTACATTTCCATTTTTTCACTCTTTTCGATTGAACCTTTCCTGTCCTCATTGACACACAAACAGATAATCAGATCAAAACAAAGAGAGAGATACAAAGTAATAGAGAGAGAGAGATGACATCATTCCATCCAGGTCCAGATCACAAGGGTATCGAGATACCATACAAGCTTCAAAAGGTTGCTTACTACAGAGAGAACACCCAGGTGTGGTTCAAGTATACTCCAAAGGTCGTCAAGTCTGTTCTGATCTTTGGTGTTGCCATACCATTGTTCTGGGTATTCGCTACCATTAAGCAAGATGTAACTATCAAACAAACTCATTGTGATCTATCTATGTTATCATCTTTTCTAACAATGTTTAACATCGTCGATGACGACGACCAATACAACAACAAAAACAACAGGAGAACCAAGCACTTAACAAGACTCCAAGGAAACTATAGGTGATTGGATAAACTCATAAATATATACACACAGATCAAACGAGACAGAGTGCAGCAGCAACAGCATTAGTATCAAGAGCGCAGGTGCAATGGTCTTATCGAAATGGTGACAGTGTTGTCACATCCAGACTATCAATGACTTGACTACCAGACTCAATTGTACAATTATATATAAATGCTGTCCCAATCAATCTGAACAAAACAAGTTATATATGGTATAGGTTATATATTTATTGACACTCTTCGTTGTCGGAGAACAAGAGTTCATCATCATCAAGGATGATGTCAGATACCAATGGCTTGGTGGGACCAGTGGAGACAACAGCAGCAATCACTGTGATGTCGTCCAACTTTCCTCCGTTATAGAAATATCCGTTGAGTCCAGCGTTCTTGGCAAACGGTGTGAAGGCTGTGGTAGACTTTGCTACCTCGTAGGCACGTGCCGCGATCATCCTGGCCAGTCTCTTTGGGCTGTCACGGTACTTGATGGCGATGCGGCAAATCTCGTCGTCGAATAGGTTGTCAAAGACACCGTCGGTGCCCACGACAATTATATCTCCCTCCTCCACGGTAAGTGCCGTCACGACAGAGTGGGTGGGACGGTCAATTGACTGGGTACCCAACTGGAAGGGCATGTTGAAGGCGTGCTGCTGCTCACGAGTTCTAAAGATGATGTCTACGCCACGGATGACGAGATAGCCACTGTCACCCAGGTTGGCAGAGGTGAGCATGTCGTCCTCGAGCACTACGATGCAACATGTGCTGCTTCCCTTGATGTCCTGAGAGTAGATATATCCCTTCTCCATGATGTCCACTGGATGGCGATTGGCACTCGTGTCGTTAGTGGCCAACTTGGATCCCTCCATTAGGTTGTTTGAGTAGAGGCTTGGATCGACTCCAACGTCGCCCCATCCTCCAACACCGTCGGCCACACCAAGTACCTTGCGGTCGTTGCTGATAAAGTTAGCGTCCTCACCACCCTTGTGTCGTTTGTTTGGGTGGGGGATTACACAGATACCCGAGTCAAAGTGGAGGCCGTGAGACGAAGATGCGTTACTCTCTTCGTTGCTAGAGTCGAGGGCATTGGTGGCCTGGTCACTGAAGCGGGTACCTGGTGATTGCAGTGCAGACATTGCTAGCAGCTCTTGCTTGCTGTCGGTGGTGGCGGCATTATCGTCCTCCTCAGTGGTGGCCTCCTCTGCCTCTTGGCATTTGGTTTCGTTGGCTGATGGCAAGTCCTCACTGTCCTCATTGGCCTCCAAGACAGCGTCACTGGAGGAGGTGTTGTTGACAGAGACCTTCTCAAAGGCACCAGCAAAGAGTCCTTTGAAGAGGGAGGCGTTGGCAGCAGTGGTAACAGCGGTTGGGTCGTTGACGCATTCAATCTCAGAGAGCAACTGATGGTTGGACGCTAGTAGAGTTGGGGAGAGCAACACACCGAGGTGAGTCTTTGACTTGTTTGAGTTATTGTTGTTATTGGAGTTGTTATTATTACTTTGTTGTTGTTGTTGCTTTCCACTGTTAAATCGGAAACCGTTGTTACTGTTGTTGAAGCGATAGTGATGATAGTTGTGTTGTTGTTGTTGTTGTTGTTGGGTAAAAGACGAGGAAAAGAATCGGTAACCTCGTTGGCGTTCGGTGGCAGAGTCAATGATGCGCTTTGATGTAAATGTGTTGTTGTTGGTGTTGGTGTTGTTAAAGTGTCTCTTGAAGTTAATGTTGTTGGTGGTGTTGCAGAGTGATCGTTGGTTCTGCCACTTTATATAGTTTGATATCTTCAACGAGTTGAGAACACGTATATTGTATTGATGAGTGTTGTTGGTGGCAGTGGTGGATGGCGATGTTCCTACGACTACATTCTTTGAGTCTCTAAGTAGTGAGGTGTTGAATAGTCTAAATTGTTTACTCATCTTTGTTTATATATTTATTATATATATAATGGGTATATATTTATATTTATATTATTAATAGTATGCGTGGTTAATATGTGATTGGTAATTGTAATGTTGTTGTGTTATGTTAATTATAAAGTGTAATGATATATAGTTTTATATATATAATATATCTTATTGTTAATATATATATCTATATAGTTATTATTATTATTATTATTATTATTTGTAAACAATCACATAAAAACACTCACAATCGACAATGTTAAAAAGTTGCGCGACAAAAGCAATTGTAGGCTCCTGTTGTGAGACTCGTATTTTGAAAATTAAATTAAAAAAAAATCCGAAAAAGGGGACCGTTAATCCTTTTGATGGCGAATGTCGTTGAGTTCTTTTGATTGGTTTGATTGATCTGGCCACTAGATCTAGATCTGTTTTAATGATGTCGGTCCAATTTAATAGGTAGCAGTTTATATGATTAATATATATATATATATATATATATTACTCTTATAATAACAATGAGTTAATGGTCATCTGATCAAGAATTTACCAAGAAATACATTGGTTGATGAGTGTATGGTATTGATTGGCGCCAAAATTAACGAATTCACCACGTGGCACCCAACAACATTGTTGTGATGACTCACCCCAGGGAGCGAAGCGGTGTTTGTATGTGTGATTACCACCAAACTTTATTACTACTACCGCTCAGACTTGATCACAATGCGCCATCATTCCATGTAGCAACTCCTTTAGGTCATTAACATATCGTGTCCTTTGCAAACGATCCATGTTGTTGCTGTTTTCCTCCATGAGGTTGAAGAATTGTTTGCCACAGTCCTTCATCTGTCTCAGTGTCTCAGCTATATTCCTCGATCGGTTTGGGCCTGCAGCAGCTGTTGTTGTCGGATAGACCAAATCAAACTGTGTCTTTACATTGCCATTGTTGGTGTTTGTGTTGTTGTTGTTGTTGTTATTGCTATTATTGTTGCCACCACCAACATGGTGACCATTTTGACCAATATGTTGTTGTTGTTGTGATTGTTGCCTTGCGAGCTGCATGAGAGTATTGCTGTCCAGTTTGGTAAGCATATCGATCTGTTTGTTGTCCTCCTCCTCAAATGTAAACTCTATACTGCCAATCGGTTCAATGACACTATGCAGTTGGTTATCGAATGCTCTGCAAAGATCATTTGGCAGTGTTGGCTTTGACTTGACTTTCTTTGAGTAGTCTGTTATGAGACTGTTATGTGATTATCAGTCAGTAGGTGTTAGGAATATAGATGTGAGCGTGTCATTTTAAACATACGATTGGACCTGATAACGAAGTGGCCAACTGTCGCCAATCGATGAGATCAAATGTGTGATTATCTTGTTAATAGTTCGTATGGTGGTTTGGAAGCTCATCTGATCCATTTGGTCCACGACATTCAGAGATAGAAGTGAATGTAGTAGTTGACTGATGGCGCATACCAATGGTGAGATATCATCTATTGTCGACACAGAGTTCAACAGCTATGGTAGGTTTGGATGACCATGATGGTGATTAGTATACAACTATTCGATTACTTTCTATCGATAAGGTCCACTTACATTTGGTATTTGTTTTGGTAGTAAGGCAGAGGAAAGGCTTGCCAGCTTGAGCAATATAAGTTCCACAATGTTCGGATTGGATGAAACAGATGATTTGGAGGTGGATGAAATGTTGTTGAGTGTCTGAATGTATACATCAATCAGCTGTGACTTGGCATGAAGTGAGATAAGATCCGCGTGGATAGATTCAAATAGGTATAGGGTATTGATCTATGTCATAGTGTTCATGTTAGAGGATGAAGGTGATCAAGGTGATATGTGTATGTCAAATAATTACCATTGTTTCAAGGTCATTCGTGTCGAGACTGGTCTTGAGTGATTGGATAGAGGTGTAGCATACATCATCAATGCTGTTGAGAATAGTCTGGCTGGTGTTTGATGTGTGGACCAATGACTTAAAGAATAATATCGGCAGTGAAGGAAATTCATAAAGAGGTGTCTGCTTGGGCATTAGTGCATCCTGCACTAGGACTTTATATATATCGATCTGATGATTGGTGTAAGTATTATTGTTTGATCGTTCGTTCGATAGTATAATACTTATACTTACTTGCTTTGTGTGATCGTTGAGGAAACATCGCAGGAGCATTGAGAAGCAACCATAAAAGTCATCATGATTGTTTAGGTCCTTGTTGCTGTACAGTTGGGCCAAATGTAGTATGTAAGTGTAGCTGAGGTTGTAGAGAGGTGTGTTTGAGCCAAAGCGAATGGTAAATTCCCATAGATGACTGGCAGCTCGTTGAATGACTTTGGATGTGCTGATTACATTCTTAGCCAATGAAACAATGAGAGAGTTGCCAATCATTGATGGATTGTTTGCAATGAGTTTGGAGCAGGACCTGATCGTATCGTCAAAGAGTGATGGTATACCAGGGCAATGAGGCAGTAGATCCATGCTGAGCATGAGGAGGGAGAGAAGTGAATCAATGGAAATAGTTATGTTGGCCATGGGTAAACGATTGAACAATGATTGAATAGCTTTCAACTTTCCAATTGTCCTGCTTTTAAGTTGATCTGGTTGTTGTTGCTGTATATTTTGAGTGTTCGCTGATTTGTTACTGTAGTGCTGTAGTTGGAAAAGGTTGTTGAATATGCTCTCGCCTTGCAGTTGTAGCAACAATGAGATGTGTTCCTCCATGATCTCCTGTATTTGGTTAGAGATGAGTGATCCAGAGGGTATGTGTGTGCCAAGATATGTGTAGGAGTCGATGATATGATTGGCGTAGAAATCCAACGACAGGAACTTGTTGGAAAACAGTCGGTAGAAGATTTGGACACCATTCGAGTAGAACTTGAACAACTTTAAATATTTGGGACTAGTCTGTTCAGTGCCATTCTAGATGGAGACATAATGGTTAATATGTATATCTTGAAGATGGATTGTTTGATGTAGTAGGTACCTTTTTGGTGATGTTAATCATCTCGACAAGGTTGTGATAGGCGGCGGTGGCAGTCTTTTCGAATGTGTTGCGGTACTCGACATGATTGCTAATCTTGGGATTGGAGCTGATGAATGCCTGTATCGACTTGTATGTGTTCAACAGTGTTGGAAAGCTTGTATCTATTCCAACTTCGAATACACTAAACAGATCTAAACAATCTATGTTTGGTTAACGGCTATGATGTTAGAGTTAAGTTGCCCTATGTCTCATTGATGATTCAATTTACATTGTGTCAGACTGGATAGAGGTGAGCTTGGTGAAAAGAAGCCTTCAACAGTGGATTGCTCTCTGATAAGGACATAGAGTGACTCGATCTTCTTGAGGATTGCATCGCACTGTTTATCGAGATGTCGTTGTTGGTTGCCCAGATCTATGACCACCTTTTGATCGGCGAGTTGTTTGGTCACCTCTTTATATTGCTTCGACTGCTTCAACATTGTAAATACGATCGAGAACAGTGGACGAATCTGTTGAGCAGATAGAGGCTCAAGACGTGTAATATGATTGAACATATTGGTGTATAGGTCGACAAACACCTCCTGTACCTCCAGAGTAAGTAGTATTTCCTCGTCCAACTCTGCTATATCATTGTCGGTTGCAGAGGCAACCACTTTCGCAGCACGTCCAACAAGTTGAGCTTTGAGTCGCTGTGTGAAGCTCTCTGACAGTGACAATGTCTTGTCGATGAGCATTGACATGAACTGGATCACCTCTAACCTCTCTCTACAGTAGGTCGATATGAAAGGAATTGCAAGTTTCCATGCCAAGAATGAAGTAGTTTGATCGTTAGAGTCGATGTATCTCTTATGATTGTTGTGTTGTAGGTGGTATGTTAATATTATGGTTGTTGATTGTTGTTGAACCGAGCTGTCAAGAAGATATACCTGTATTATTGAATTGAGACCATTCTTTATATCTTTGGTGTTGGTATTCTGTTGTTGCTGCTGCTGACTTTGGACCACACCAACAACAAGGTCATTCAGATAGGATCGTATTGAATCAACATGCTGTAGTTGTTGTTGTTGTGGTTGCAAGAGCTGCTGCATACATTCATGCATATCTGTCGTTGTATTTATGTGTTGTTGTTGTCGATCAGTAGTCATTGTTATGTGTACCTGTGTTGTTCAGGGATGAAGAGATAAGAGACCTTTTTGTGTTTACTATTATTTCTAAGAAGATAATACTTTTTTGCAATTCCAATGGAATATCTGATTGTTTATTTGCCCTTAACATGCGCATGCCTACAATAATAATCGAGTTATCACTCTTATGATCTACTTCTTGATCTTCTATTGCGTCGTCCACCTCCAGCTCTGTGTATTTATGTGGGTGTTGGTGTATGTTAGATAACTTGGAACAGCAGCAATCAACTATAATGCATGTCATCATTATTCATACCTAGGAGGAGGAGATCTTCCTCGTCTATTTGGTGAGTACGGTCTGTAGTGGCCTGATTTATTATTCCTGCCTCCACCGCCGCCACCACCACCGCCTCTATTTCTTTGTGGCATCTTCTTCTTTATAAATCGTACAACAATTACATTTCCATCAATCTGTCCCTGTTATATTGGTAGTGGTAAAGGTTAGTCCATGATTGGTCCATTCTGGATAGATCGGTAATACATACTCCGTCCAAATATTTCTTTGCCTTGTTTCTCTCCTCCTTGTCCTCAAACGAGACAAAGGCGATGCCCAGAGGAAGATCCTTCTCTTTGTCCCAGAGCAGGTTTACATCCTTTACCTTGCCAAAGTACTCGAATATCTCCTTGATATGCTCCTTTGTAACGTTGGGTGTCAATCGATCCACTCGCAACGGTGACAAACTGGCCGACCGTGATCTTGACCTTGACTGTCGCTTCTCTGATTCGCCTTGAGTCGCTGTGTTTGCCTGGGATGTCCTCGTACCATTGTCCATGGGTGATCTCTTGTTCCTTCTGATGGGTGATCGTGAATCTTGACGCCTGACTGGTGATCTCCTTCTTAATGGTGGAGTCCTTCTGGGTGGTGATCTTGAGTCGCCCCTCCTAATCGGTGACCTTGAGCCACCTCTCCTGATTGGTGATCTTGATGCGCCTCGTCTTAATGGTGACCTTGAGCCACCTCTCCTGATCGGTGATCTTGATCCTCCTCTTCTAATCGGTGATCTTGATGCACCCCTTCTTATCGGTGATCTTCTAATTGGTGACCTTGATCCACCACCTCTTCTGATTGGGGACCTAGAGTCGCCCCTTCTGATTGGTGACCTCGAATCTCCTCGCCTCATTGGTGACCTTCTGATTGGTGATCTTGAGCCACCTCGTCTCATGATTGGTGATCTTGATCTGCCTCTTCCACCTCCTCGTCTCATGATTGGTGACCTTGATCTTGACCTCCTTCCGCCACCAACGCCACCACCTCTTCTCATTGGGGGTGGCGGTGATCTCCTACCGAGAGGAGAGCGAGATGGTCTCCTGCCAAGTGGTGATCGTCGCATTGGTGAAGGTGATCGTGACATTCTTCTGCGTCTGTCTGGTGAAGGTGAAGGAGAGTATCGACCTCTTCTGATTGGTGATCTGCCACCACCACCATATCTTGGTGATGGTGATCTCCTGACACCACCATATCGTGGTGAAGGTGATCTGGAGTTGAGCCTTCTCCTTGGACTGTAGCCGCCACGAGGTGAAGGTGATCTTGAGCCGACAGCACGTGGAGGCAATGGAGCTCTCCTCTCCCAACTTCTGCTTCTACTTCTGCTTCTGCTAGGTCTGATTGGTGGCAATGGAGCAACACCATTGTTACTCTGTTGTTGTGTATCTCCTCCACCTTCTCCATTGGTGGTGGACTCATTCATCTTTATGTCTGACATATGTTGTAATCTGCTGATTATCTATATATGTATGTATGTATGTTGTGTTGAATGTTAATTCATTGATTGATGAAGTGGATACAAGTGAACATACCAATACACACAACAACTTGATTTCAAAAAAAAAAAAACATCTATTGAGTACTCCAATACAGTCACTCAATGTTGGGGAATGAACATATTAATATTGTTACATTTAGGGATGGATCTCTAAACATATAAACCTTTATTCTTTGGTATAGATTATTCTATAAGGTCTTATTCCGGAAGTATCTCATATATAACCAAAGATATACATATAACTTCAAATTATATAAAATAAAAAAATTAATCGTTCGTTGTAAAACAAGTAGATGACGAAGAACTCAAAACATTAGTAGTTGCAGATTGAGTCAATCAGAGTACATATATTTGTATTTATATAAACATATATATATATATATATATATTATAAACAACGACCAGTACAATAACAATGGAGGTCACAAAGTATCAATCATTCATTCATGGATTCTCGATCGACTATCCAAAGGGATGGAAGGTCAGTGAGAACATGGGATTCTCAGCCGTCATCTTCACGCCACCAATACACTCTCAACAATCACAAGAGAGCACAATGTTAAACTTGAATGTCTCTATTCAAGATCTTTCAAGTAGGTAGCTGTTGCAACAATAACAACCAACACCAGCATCAAGAAACTGACATTGAACATGACGCTCAAACCACCAAACAAACAAACCAACAACTAGATGCTACAAATGGCAATGGCATCCCATCACCGGATGACTTCCTAAACATCTCGATACAGCAAGTGAGCCAAATGGGTGCTCGTGCCCTCAAGCATGGACCAACAAAGATTGGACCAGCTCACGCCCAATACGATGGATACTTCATGTCCTACATGTTGGAAAACGAAGGAAGTGGCATTGTGAAGATCAACCAGTCTTTCTTCATCAACAACACCTTTACCTACGTTGTGACACTCTCGGTGCCATCTCGTGAGCCCAGCCTCATCGAGGCCTATGAGAAGGCTGTGGCCTCGTTCACAATCTTTGCACCAAAGGGACTAAAGACTGTTATGCTCTCTGCCGACAGCAACGATGTAGACATTGTGGGCAACAGCATGAGATATAGCCTATTCACACCAAACAACTGGATCAACACTAATAGCAGCAGCAGCAACAGCAACAACGGCAGAACCTCATATAGCTACAAGGCCCCCATAGGTGACATCAAGCTCGATCACTCTGTCGAGGTGCTTGCCAACCAATCGACTGCCAAGGCCTACTGCAGCAAGGCTGAGAACACTCTGAGAATGAGGAGCACAAAGGACAGCTTCGTCGATAGGTCCATCACGTTGGGTAAGCTCCTGACAATGCCAGCCGTTGGTGGCGAGGCCAAACGCTTCATCTTTACCAGAGCACAGAGGGAGTACCAGGTGGCCATCGTCGTCATTGGTGACTGTGCATTCACAACCACTCTGGAGACGACCAGTGGCGATATGGAGTACTTTAACAATCTGTTTGACGCCATCGTCTCGAGCTTCCGTGTCAACGAGATTGGTGCTAAGGATGCCGAGGGTGGTGCACTCGAGTACAAGGTCTTTGCCCATCTGATCAAGTCGTTCGTCGTCAATGTGCCCTTGTCCTTCAAGATGTCAGACAAGCTCTCCACCAATGATGCCGTGCTTTTCTACGTCAAGGATCCAGAGATGCCAGTGTTCAGCATGACCTTTGAGGACATGGGATCCATCGTGGCGCAGGAGGACTACAAGCAACTGATTCTCCAGTTCCACAACGAATCGATGCAAGGTGCCAAAATCGTCGCCGATAGACCATCCCGATTGGATCACTACAAGGCCAGCACCGTAGAGATGATGGGATTCGATCCACAAATGGGTAACCATCGTCGTGTCGTGTTCAAATGCTCGGTGGTCCGCCGTCGTTTCGGAGTGCTCTTGTCACTCAGCACCAACAAGACAGAATTTGAGGGTGTGTACAACTCAAGCTTCTTTGTCTTTGATTCATTTAAATTGATATAAACATTCATTCATTCAATCAATCAATTAACATCATCAAGAATCGATTCGATCTTTTCATACGAAGCATCGTGAATCGGCGATGTGTGGTCAACTTTTCAAACAAAAACATGGTCACATTGTCCAAGATTGTGCAATTACCTCATCATCGGCGAAAGACGAGTCGTTTGGGCTGGAATAATTGTTTACGACATACTAATTAATGTGAACAATAAGAATGAAGGTTTTAATTAATGTGATCAGTGACTTCTGTAGTAATAAGATACTGCAGTTGAAGAAGAAATATTAATTGTAAGTTATCATTCAAGCAACTTCATATCAAACTTTGTTGTCATGACTCATTGTTGATTAAACTATCATCAACTCGTGTGTGTTAATTAAATTTATTTTATTTTTATTTACTTTCAAAACCTGGAAACTCTGGAATCACATCAATCTTACCTACCCTGGGTAGGTGTCAACACCAAGCGACACTCTTGTAGTTTTCACTTTCATTATATACTTATAATATTTATCTTTCTTTCCTTTATAATAAATTATCAATATATTAACATAACAAACTAATCATTTATTATTATTAGTTAAATAAGAATGGATCTTTCAAAATTGTTGAATCCTCCAAATCAAGAGACAGATGAAACAAGATCAATTTACAATGGAACTACTATTACAAATAAGTTAACTTTAGAATCACCATTTGTCGAGTCATTGTCAATTTCAACACTAGAGCTATCCTCCCCTTTATATATTTCACCAGTATCACCTATTTCACCTAGAGTGGACAGTACGACGCCAACAATGTATACGCCGAGATCAACTTCACCTCTATCTTTACAACCTTCAACAGTAGTTCCATTTAATATTAATAATAATAATAATAATATATATCAAGTAGTTCCAAGAAAAGATTTAATCACTCCGCAGAAGAAACATAGAAAGAGTTATGAGGTGTCAAGGAAGCTCGAGATATTGGCAGAGAAGGACAAACATGGACTTGCTTATGTAGTAGCTACCTATGGAATCTCAAGAAGTATAATTTCCAGGTGGCAAACAAATATAGACAAGTACAGGCAGTTTGAAAAGAAGGGTCTAAAGAAATTACACCGAGGACCAAAGTCATCTTTCAGTTTAATCGAGGAGCAAATTATCATTGATCGTCTAGAGGAGATGAGGTCTGCAAACCAATCTGACTTTGTGGGCAGTGATGCAATCAAAAGTGTCGCTCTTCAGTTATCTACTGAGATTGGAAACAACAATTTCAAAGCTTCGTCAGGTTGGCTGGAGAACTTTAAGCAAAGGCATCATCTTAGGTGAAACAATCAAGGTGATAATAAATTTTAAAGAGTAAGGAGAATTATAATCATAATGTTAGAAAGGATCAATGCCCCAGGGCTACATAAAGATAAAATTACATTGATAGTTGATTAATTAATGGGATAGTGGGTTTAACACTTTTGTGGCAATCCAAACCTTTGATTAAAATCAAACGTCGTCAAGTTATAATTGCCTGTCATCAGTTATACACACCTTTGAGTCGTGTCATCTACTCTGAAATAATTATGTGTGATTGCCATTATTTATGTGTGTGTGTGTGTGTGTGTGTGTGTGTTTGATTGTGTATGTGTGTGTTTGATTGTGTATTTGTGATCTGTGTGTGTGTTTGTTTGTGAGTATGATTGTGTGTATGTTTAATTTATAGAATGATAGTTAGTTGACACAATGTTACCTTTTTAGATTCCATTGCCGTTCCATCCCCAGTGGCTTAATTATAAACAATCACTAGTGATCACCATTATCAACTCCATCATTCTCATTAAATATATAAAGGCCAATCTTTGTTGAATTCAAATATATTTATTTATAATTATTATCCAATTAATTAGGAATCAAGAAACAGAGTTATTCAATAACAAACAATGAATATTTTAAATATCAAATCATTATCGTTAATATTATTAGTGTTTAGCAGTACCGCCTACTCTCAAAATGGTTTATCACCTTGTGGAGTATGTATTCAGCTTTCTCTTTTTGATTTTTAAATAGTTGAACCAATATTAAACAAATTATTATCTCCACTTCTAGGTTGCATCTGCTATATGGAATGCTCAATACTCGAGTTGGTCCGATGGACAAGGTGCCTGTACGTTACCAAAGCCTACTGATATAGGTGTAGCCGGACTGAACACCAACTACTTCTCAAAACTAACTGGATCTGGAATGTGTGGCGCTTGTTTCAACTTAACTGGCCCTGCTGGATCCACAATTGTTAAGGTTGTTGACAGTTGTAACTCAGTGGACCTTTGTCTTCAGACTCAACATGCTCATTTTATCGTATCACCAGAGGACTATTTCAAGATCAATGGTGAGAATAAGGCCACTATGTATAACGTTGGCTATCAACTCGTCACCTGCCCAGCCCTTGATGACTTCAAAGTTACCTTGAGCGGTGCCACCGATACCAATGATTTCACTTACTACTTCAGCGCCACAATCAGTGGTTTCACCGTCCCAATCAAGACTGTTGAGGTCACTGTAGGTGGGGTCTACTCATCGATGAAGTACCAAGGTGGAATATGGGTCTGGAACAAAGTTAACACAGGATTTACCTTTCCCTCAACAATGAGGATAACAACTCAAACAATGCAACAAATTCTGTTCTCTGCTCAATCCGGCTCAAGAGTTCTTCCAAACTTTAATCAGACAGCAATCCAGGACACCTGCCCCATGCCAGTAACACCTACCTACATCTACCAGAATGCCCTTGCAGCAGGTTGGGTCGATGGAAGTTGGTTCGCAGTGGAGAGCAATCTAAAGGACCACACAATATCATCAGGAGCTAACATTCTAAAGGGACTATCACCATGGGGAGGAGTCAAGTTGATCAACGCAGAGCAGTTCTCCACAGTTGGTCTAAAGTACTTGGTATTCGACGCCTTGTCAAACATTTCCAATGCCCAAGTGACAATCTTCTTCCAGGGTGACCACAACTCTACCGTTGTTTTGGAGTCTGAAACATTTGCCTCGTACAACGTCTCTGTCAAGGATCTGATTGTGTCTACTGATGACCTTGTTAACTCAATATCTTTCCAGAACAACCAGCCCACATCCATCAAGCTCCTTCTGGCCAACATCAGATGGGTATATGAGACCAATGTTACAGTTCCTCCAGGAGTAGTGACTATCCCCGTGATCAAACCATCTACCTCTACTACCGCTGGTTCGACCTCTGGATCAGCAGGAGCAACTACCACAGCTGACATTACTACTGCGTCGACCACTGCCTCAATGACCACAACTACTGGTGATGTAGAGGGATCCAATCCAAGTGGATCATCACAAGAGGGATCTTCTTCTGGACATCACTTGTCCCCTGTTGCTTTATTGTGGATGGTATCAATGTTGTTGACATCAGCATTGATGTAATCAATCAAATACGACTACCTTGTACACATCGTCCGATTAATAAATACTAAATGTTAATTATATTTAAAACAAGTTGTAGTTTGTTGTTGATTGATTGTTAACACTCTCTTCCTTTATTTGTGAGTGGTATGTGTGTGTTGTGATGTCTATGTCTTTATGATTGATGTTGTGGATGGTGGGTGGTGAATAACATGTTGTCTTAGAGTACGATATTCGAAGCGAGTGATGTAAGATCATTTCCTCTTTAGAGAGATGGATGTTACTCACCCACTTGTGATGGTGGATTATGGATGATGATGATGAGGTTTGAAGGATGATGATGCATGTCCTTGGTCATCGCTGACTTGTGTGATGTGTACAAGTATTGTCATATTTTTAAACAATCACTAACCAATAATTATTAATTAATAAATTAATATAAACAAATTAGAATGATATATAGTAATAATAGAAAATATATATGTATATTATTTTTTTGTATATTTATTATCCAATCATTTATTCAACCAGTAATATCATCTGATCCAGTAGCACTAAGTCCTTGTGGTGTAAGTTTAACAGTTTAATAACACCTTGAAATTATTAGTACTAATATAATTTACACAGTCTGGATCTGCTAAACCAACATTACAACTACCCAAAGGACAATGTAACCTTCCAGCACCAACTCAAATGAGTGTTGCTGCAGTTGGAATAGGATTCTACTCTGGTGGAAAGAGATGTGGTGAATGTTATAGAGTGGCAGGACCAAAAGGATCACTTATTGTTATGATCATTGATGTTTGCAACCAAGGAGAGGAGTGCTATCAGACAGATAGAGCTCACTTTATGTTGTTGAACACTGACTTTTATCGAATAGCTCCGACCAACCAGACATTGGAGATCTACTCTTTAGCCTATCAACAAGTTAGTTGTGAGCATGAGGGTAATATCAATGCCACATTCAATGGAGGAGGAGATGGACACACAGACTTTGCCTACTACTTTAGAGTTTCTCTCTACGGAATGACTGTCGGAATAAGGACACTTCAAGTGATGGGACTAGGCATGACAGGATTCCAAAAGATGAAATATGAGAATGGAGGCTTCACTTGGAACAAACTAGATGAGTCTGTCAAGTTTATCTTCCCTGGCACATTGCTAATCACATCATTTGACAACGAGACCGTCACCTATGAGTTTGACAAGGTTGTGCCATTCAAGGTCTATGACACTCACAAACAATTCACACCAATACCCTCAATAGACAACTCATCAACAGAGTGTGTCATGGGACTGGTTCAACAATATATCTACGATGACCATGTACTCTTTGGATGGGACTCCTACAATAGTTTCAACTTCTCAGAGTACACAGTGGCCGATACATCAGATCCATTCAGTGGTTTATCTTGTATAAGGATAACTTTGAATCCAAGAGGTGGACTTACATTCAGTCGAGATGGTGGCTTTGCAACCAAGTACCTTCAGAGCATCTCCTTCGCAGCAAGGTCCACAGAGTCATCGACGGTCCGAGTGTTCTTTGGCCGCTTTGGAGGATATGTACTCTCGTCCAAACTGAACTCACAATGGCAGAACTTCCATATACCAGTCAGAGATCTAGATCCTTCAGCAATCGAGTACATGATAACGTTCTACAACAACCAAGACCGTCAGATTACCTTCTACTTTGATAACTTCAAGTGGGACTTTACCAATGATTCACCGTATGAGCCATCTGTCAATATAGACACGACATCATTCAATCCGACAACAACATCCGGCTCTGCATTGAACCCTGCAACGACAAAGGCTGAGCTACCAACAAGTTTGGGTGATTTGTTCCCTACCACCACTGGTGGAGGCAGTAGTAACACTGGTGGTACAGGAACAGTTACCGACGGCACTCCTTCGACACTGGACATTTCTGACGATGTTACGTCCACCACTGCTGGCAAGACTATGACCACAGGCAAACATGGCAAGCTAAGCAAGACAGGTGGTATGACTTCATCTGATGCTACAGGTAGCAAAGTAATTGGGAATCAGTCCTATTTTAATAGTTTAGTAATGGTTGTAACTGTGTTGGTATTATCAACCATTTAATAATAAATTCAACCAATAGAACATTGAAGAAGCCATAGGAACGAAGACCTACACGAAAAGTAATAACCAAAATATCAAGGCCTATCTTTTGAAAAACACATCATTGTGATCGAAAGAGTAGTTGTAAAAACATTATTATTAGATACACATATCGGAGTAGAGGAGGATGTCATCGACAGCAGCAGCAGCAGCAGAGTATACCGAGGTCATTGACAAGGATGATGAGGAGCTAGCTCAAGACCAATCTACAATTGATCAACATCTCGATGATGAGATTGCTGATACTGTATTGTTGACTTCAAATGTTGACAACAACAATATTGATGATGATGACGAGGAGCACCATTACCTACAAGAACAGCAAGATGACCCTGAAGACTTGCCCCCATCCATCAAGAATAACATGGCAGCCATCAGGAGAAAGACAATCAAATCAGAGATTGGCTCAACCATTTCAAAGATCACCTCTGTCAAGAAAGAGGACCTGAAGCTCGAGTGAGTAAAAGTAGTCATCAGTCTGATCGTAGTCACTAGGAACTAACTTACACACACATAGCACTGGAAAGTACATTAAGAGCATTATTTATGGAGGAATGGATGGACTTGTCAGCATATTCGTCAGTGTCGCTGTGGTTGCCACTGGTCACGACAAGATTATGGTGCTTCTGGTCATTGCACTCGCCAAGCTCGTTGCTGGTGCCATATCAATGGGAATGGGTGACTATCTTGGAACACAGGCAGATGTCGACTTTGCAAAGGGAGAGAGAATGAGAGAGGAGTGGGAGGTCGAGTACTATCCAGAAGGTGAAAAGAAAGAGATGGTCGAAATCTATGTCTCGAAGGGCATACCAGTCGAAGTGGCAACAGAGGTTGTCGACATCCTGGCCAAGAACAAGAAGGGCTTTGTAGATATAATGATGGTGGAGGAGTTGGGTATCATGCCCGACAGTGAGCAAGAGGTTGCTTGGAAGAATGGTATGTTTTATTATTCAACCAAACAAGTTGTTTAATGATGAATGAATCCTAACATATCTCATCCCTTCTAATAGGCCTCATCAACTTTATTTCCTTCACAATTTTCGGTATCATCCCAATCTTCCCTTATCTGGTATTCTTGATTGTAGCTAAAGTCAACAACATCAGCTTGGCACATGGAAACACACCAACATTCGTTGTTGTCATTGCACTGACTGTTGTCACTCTGTTTCTCATGGGAGTGTTCCAGGCCAAGTCCACTGGAGCATCATGGATTTGGAAAGGGTAAGTTCATGAACACCTATATATATATAGATCTTCGAGTAGTATCACTAACACATTTGATTATATCATTACCTTTGTCTAGTCTTATCACTGTAATTCTTGGTGTGATTGGTGCATTCACTGGATTTGCTACTGTGGAGATTGTCAGACTTATTGATCCATCGATCAATATCAATGGTTGATGATGATTGCGACGACGAACATCAACACTCTCACCAAACACCAATAACATATATTTAAATAATTGTGTCTACTAGGTTTATAATGCATTCTTGTTGATGTCACCTGGAGATACGTTTAGGTGAAGTGATTCTCCTCCATTGACTGGAACTTGGTTTGGTTGTTGTTGTTGTTGTTGTTGTTGTTGTTGTTGTTGTTGTTGTGGTTGTGGTTATCCTTGATTGTCATTCTCTGATGTAGGCTGAACAGTACTTTGTGGTTGTTGTTGAGTTTGTCCATGGGTTGGGTCTATGGTCAAAGAAGAGAAGAAGAAGAAGAAGAAGAAGAAAAGTATAATGTTAGCCTCTAATATGATGGACCACCAGGTTCTTTAGACACTTACCAACTCTCGAGAGAACATCCTCCCTAATCTTTGGACAAAAGTCATCGATGGCAGCCCATGTCAACTCCCAAAGCTTGACAAAAGCCTCGGGCTGTGAAGCGTCTGGTGCTTTGAAGACACCAGAGTTGTTCATGACCAATAACATGTTCTTGAGGGACTCTGGAACAGACTCTGACAGCACCTCAGAGAGTCCCATGTAGGTTCTCAGGTACACCAGAATCTCTGACCAGAGTTTGATAAAGTCATTCAGCTGAATGATCGTGTTGAGGTTCTGAAGGAACACTTTGGAGAGCAAAGCTGAAGCTCGAAGACGGGTATCCTCAAAGTTTGTCTCTCTTGCATTCTCCTTTAGGCTACTCAGTAATGGGAAGATTATCTATAATGGGTGTAAGAATGACAGATATCAGTTGATGTGGATCGTCAAGAGACTATAACGATGTTGTGGCCCTACCTCAACAAAACAGTTGAACCATATTTGAGGTGACAAAACATCCAGGCTGGTTGAGAGAATGCACTTTTGGAGATAGTTCATGGCATTGTTCCTAACGTTTGGGCGGGGATCGACACAAAGTTTGGACAAGGTTTGAAGTATCTTGGACCAATAGTTATCCCAAGCTGGTGGTGATATTTGTGTGAAGTGAGTATGTGTTCCATGCGATATGTCAATGATTAATAAACACTTACAATCTGATATTCTCTGCTCATTCTTTCTCCTTTGGACCTTCTCGGCCAAAGTAAGCTCTTGATGTGGCGAGGTAATGGGATTGAAGTTGGAGATTTGATTCAGTTCAGTGATCTTGATGAAGATGATGTACAGCAGCTCCATTGCTTTGACTGTGACGGTTGGGGGAATGGCGTTCGAGGTGACAAAACAATTGATTGCCGTTAGGCACTGTTTACAGCTGTTGAGGCTGAGTGAACCCTGTTGGATCATCAAAGAGAGTGCTTCACATGCCCGACTGGAGGCTTTTGGATTGCCAGACAGTAGAACGATGATGCTGATGATGGGCTCCCAACTCTTGTGGTTGGAGGCTAGGAACTTGAGTTGCTCTTGCACCAGCTGTACCAGTGCGACCGACATCTTCTCAGCGATTGAGTCAAACACTGGATTCACCTTGAGTATAAGCTCCACCAGTGCTTTGAGTGAACTTGTGACCTCGGGCCTGTCCAACAGGCGAATGAGCAAATACATCAATGATGTCACTGTCTTCTCAATGTATGGAGTCAACGTGCTCGATGCTTCGCAAAGGTGTATCATTGACTCGATGTGCTTGACAAGTCCTGGCCATACCACATTGAGTCGGTCCACATTGAAGAGTACGACATGAGTCAGCAGGTCCATACAGAACATCGCCTGTTGTTTGTTGGTCTTTGGTGTAATGTTTTGATAGAGAACTTGAAGTAAATGCTCAAGTGATGATGTTGATATGTTCCTATGGTTGGAGTAGGTAAGGTCGTCAGTAGGATGACAACATGTATGATGTTAATCAAACTCTCTGGTCTACTTACTTTGTCTCTACAAATAGATCTTTTATATTACAGTTCTCGATACATATCTTGGCCTTTTGCTCAATCTCTGATTCCTCTGTCTCTATCTCTGTATCTGAAACAGTGGCGAACCAACTCAATAGAGATGATGTCTTTTGAGTGTTCTGTTTCTCGTTGGCTACAATGATAAGATAGATATTAGAGTCAATGTATATTGATGCTAATGTATGCGACATAACTTACACTTTTCTGTGGGCTTTGAAACCTCAACAGGGAAATCGATCACCTCAAATATGGTCGGAAGCAGGTCTAGCTTGTTCATTCGACATATGATACCAATGAGATTCTTCCATGACTCTCCCAGGTGGCTGGAATACTTCATTGCGATCTCAAATGTTGTGATTGTTGCCAGCTGTGCCTTGTTATCTCCAATAAACACTGGCTGGTTGTTGCCAACGACACCTTCCTTTTCGGTCAATGTTGTATTGTTACATAGTGAGTTCTGTGATGTATTTGGTTTGGTGTGTAAGGATGATGAGTGTTCCATTCCAACACATTGTTCAGGGGAAAACATGTTTACATACCATGAGGTTGTCTATGGTTTCGTTGATGTTGTTGTTGGCTGACACCTGGGCGCAGAGGTGGAATCCATCCAACACTCTTTGGCTAAGGGAATCACTCTCTATCTTCTCAAACACTACACAGTTTATGTTTAGTTAGTGTCATCATAAATCGGTGGGTAAGCGATATCTCACTTACCATTGGATATTGCTGGAATGACAAAGTTCAATATAATTGGGAATATTTCCTTATCATACTCGTTGGAATCAATGGTGTGATACTCTCCCATTCTCCTGGACCTGTTGTTGACATTATTATTAAGTGAGTTAGTTGTTCCTTATGACATGTTTTGCCTCCACAACATACTTTTTCAAAGTGTATCTCCATGATGCATTGGTGATTGTTCCTGGAGAGGATGAGTCCTCATCAGTGAAAAGCTCTGAGCTGGACATCTCCTGATACATTGCTCTGATCAGATCATCACTGTAGGTGGGTTTGAGCATCTTCTCAAATGATTGGAATGTCATCCTGTCTCTGGCCTGTTTTGACAAGTTGTAGTGAGTGACCAATTGTGTGTCAATGGTTGGCTAGCTTAGCATCTAACAACTTACTGTGACATTTTGGTTGAATGTGGAAGTGTGCAGCATGAGACCGGAATAGAGGTAGACACAAATTTGATCGGCATCCTTGAAGGTGTTGTCTCCCCTCTCTACCAGTTGAGCATAGGCCTTGCTTGCAAACATATCAAATGTGAACTCTACGACGGCGGCCTCTCCAGAGATCTTGAAGCTCTCAAGAAAGTTCCTGAACGATAACATGAATGATGGGTACTTCTCATTGAAGTAGTTCATGTACGAGGAAAGTACCTCATTGTTTGATCTCTTTCCAAGGTATTCACCCACCTTGACCTTGTTGAGCTTTGGTGTCTCCAGTAGGAACTTGGCAATATTGGTTGCGTTCATCACTGGATATATATTGTTCTCTGTGGTGTCATGATCGAAAAGAAACTGGTGAGTGATCTCAAACTAGAGAATACATATTTGAAGCTTAAAATACAATACCTATGAGATAGTCGAATGCATCGTTTGGACGTCGGTTAAAGTGCTCGGCAGCAACAAGCATCTGTTGCTTATACTTCTTTCTGTGCATATGCTCGAGTTGATGAGCCACTGGATGAAGAGAGTGTTGAATATACTTGGGATACTTGGAACGATCGTCTATTGACTGGACGATGGACAACAGGTTCTCTAGAGAGAGCATATGCAATGTGTTCAATTGGCCAGACAATGGGAAGGAATGCTTGTAGAGTGTCTTGCACAACAGCTCAAACACATTGCCACTGTATAGTTCGCAGTCATAGTTGATGAACAACTCCACCATGGCCAATGGAAGTTTACAGAAATCTCGCAGTCCTTCGAGTGCCAGCTCCTGTAGCTCAAACATGTGTCTGTTGTCCACGATCGATTTGAGCAACACGTGGAAGAACTCTTCAAACTGTGCCTTTAGATTTTGTCGCAGGGCAACAAACAGGTTGAAAAAGATCCTCATCGTCAGTGAGAATACTGGAATGTTTCTCGCTTGGAGATTCTGGAATGATCATGTTAGTGATCAATGTCATAAGAAGCCTACCTTGCCTTAAGATACCTACGAGCAATAATAGCTTCAAGAGTTTGTCTTTGATGATGGCCAAAATGTCTTGTGTTGCTTCCAGTTGTTGGCCCTTCATCTGGACGATGATGTTGATTGTGTTCAAGGAAAGCAATCTGATCATATCATTATCTATTGTCGCTGGATTGATGTTGCCCACAAAGAATGAGAAGATCTTTGTCAGTACTGTTTCATCGTAGGGCTTGTCTGTTGTTGGTTATAAATGTTAGGTATTAGTTAGCAATAGAACGTCAGGGGGGAAGAGGAATGTTAACACACCTCCATCTAGAATGCTCTGATCAGATAACTTTGGGTTGACAACGATAGTCTTTGGGTTTGGAGGTGGACTGACTGTTGGATTCGAGACAGAGAGAGGTGTATGTGCCAGAGGTGTCAAAGAGTTGGTTGGTAAAGAATAATGATGTGTAGATCCAGTATGATGATGATGATGATTGCCTGTCGGAACAATGGGCGATGATGATTCTGACACTGATTGTTGCGTAGCTCTTGGTATTGGTTTAGGGCTTGATGTCGTCATAGAGTTATTGTTGTTGTTGTTGGAACTGTTATTGGTACTGCTGCTGCTGCTGTTTTCTTTGCTTTGATCATTCGAGTCATTTTCAGCTGGTAGGTTGCTAAAGAAAAGGTCATTATTTGGTGAGAACTGTTGTTGATGTGATTCTTCGATTCTCAGACCATTGACTCTGTTGTCCGATGGTGGAACATCGTCGTCGTCGGTGAAGCCACTGATGATACCATCAATGTCGCCTGAGCTGGAGATATCAACAGAGTGATCCTGCTCAATGATGGATGGAGGAGGGGGTGGTGGAGGCGTTGGAGGAGCAGTAAACACGTTGTAGTGTTGAAAGACAGTGACGACGATATCTTGAAGTGCGCTTTCGGCTGTCTTTTTCAAGAGTTCTGATGAGCGAGGTCGATCGGTCATCAAATAGCATGTATGCATCGTCTCGTAGATCAGTTCGTTCGAAAGGTAAATGCCTGCTGTGTTTCTCACACAGGATGACAGCACCTGACATATCTTCATCAACACGACCTCATCACTCCTTGAGTCAGTCTCTTCGAATCGGCAATGTGATACTGACTCTGCTATCAATCTTATTGCCTTTGGAGCATTGATTGACTCTGTATCTATGATTGTGTAACTCTAGTGTTAACGACATGTTCTATAGTGTCCAACTCATACTATATCGACGTGACTCCAATGCATGCCTACCTATGAACTGTGTAAGAAATTTGTTTACAGAGGTCAAAGCAGTGCCAGTGATAGGACCGCTTGTCTCTGCTGATCGTATAACCAATAGGAATGGCTCTAAATAGGTGCAAGTATCGAATCTACCAAAGTCTGTATCGGTGGTATAAGTAAGATAGCATACGTAGACGTCTAGGTTGATGGTAAAAGATATAGTACCTGATTCATTGTGAAGTATGTTGGCCAAGTTCTTTAGTGATCGGAGAATAGCATTCTCTGGCACCAAGGACTGATACTGGTTAGACCATCTTGAATTGAGCTTGAGATGAGATAGCAGGCCGTAGACCTCTCCCTGAATAATGTAAATCGGATTGACAGCTGGCATTGCTTATCCTATGACAGCACTACCTTCTGTTCTTATATATATTCTTATGTTGTTGTTACTGTATCAACCAATATATATATATATATATATAAGTAAGTTGATATAAGTTATATGTATATATAATGAGCTCTAGAAGATAAAGTGCGGAGTGTGATGATGAAGAGGTTGTTGTTCACCAGTGTCCGACTCAAAAAAAGATTGCTGACTCTGTGTTGACCACAACAGCATTACAAAGTCATCAATAGTGTTGGAGTAGTGATAGATAGATAGATAGAAGCTTTATTTATATTTAGACTAGTAGACAGAAGGTTGTAGATTCTTCTTATGGTCAATGATGGACGAGGCAGTGAGGCTGGGACGCACGTTGTGCTGTGGAGCAGCAGCAGAGTCGTCAATATGATGGGTGAGGTGGTGCAATGAAGGGAGCATCGTCGAAGATGTTGAGGGGGACTCGGCCAAGCCAGGATGGTTGTCATGCGGTGTTGGATGGTAGGACGATGACCTAGCCCTGGTCAAGTACGAAGGAGAGGATGAATTTACATTAGGATTCGAAATACTGAGGAATGGCTGGTTGTTCGACTTGGACACACTGTCATTGCTGCTCCTATTCTTGTTGTTGTCAGTGCTGCTGTCACTGTTGTTTGTTGGTACTTTCTGTATTGATGGGGATGATGAGGAAGATGAAGAAGATGATGAGGTGGATGATGTTGAGGTTGTTTGTTGTTGTTGTTGTTGTTGTTGTTGCTTATTGATACAGTGATTCATCTTGTTCATTCCGATTATGATCTCATGTGGACGAGAGTAGTGTGTTGATGGCTTGGACGATGAGGATGGTGAGAAGGTTGGTGTGCTGTTCTTCTCACTGATAATCGTCATGATCTCGTCGATGCGCTGCTGGAGAAGGTCATTGTGGACAGAGAGCTTTCTGTACATGCTGTCCAGCTCCTCGATGTGTGTGGTGGTATCGAATTGCTGTCGAGTCATCTGATTTACCGTCTGACGCAACTCATGAGTTACCAAGTGCAACTCTTGGGCCTTGCCTTCAAGACTGGTTATGTACTCCTTCTTTCTGTGTCTGGACAGTGCAGCAGACTGTCTATTCTTCAATAGACGTACCTGTCTCTTCTTTACTTTGTCCTCTTCGTGTCCATGATCATTTTTACCAAGCTGATAGGCAGTTAATTAGAATTACTCCTTTACTAATCCACATCTGTCAACACACACAAACATACCTTGAACTCTTGGTCCATATCATGCAATGGAGGTAACTCTGGGCTATACATGATGTCTGTAATGTACTTTAGTCTGTCTGTCTGTCTCGTTGGTCTTTCAAATGTATGAGTGTTTACGTGTGTGATATAAAAGTGTATGTCAACCTATGATAAATAAATAAATATTTAGTTAGTATTAGTTGTAGGTAGTTTACGGGTTTGGAATAACAGTCAACAATGTTATGTGGATGGATGGGTTTTTGGTTGTTTGTTGTTGTTGTTTGATGATGTTGTTGTTGTTGTTGTTGTTGTTATAATACATCATTGTTGCTATTGTTATTGGGGATGTAGCTGATGTGGATTCTGTGGCGGTTGGATTGTGATTGTGCGTGACACACTAGTGATCACGATCGTGATCACACACACATCAATAAAGTGAGATCAAGAGAGTTATTATTATTATTTGGGTGTGGGTGGTGTGTGTGTGTTTCACAATGAGGCAATCAAATTGATGTACACAAGTGTATGATGATTGGGTGACAGGACTTATGTTGTCATCCGCAGATAGTAATGTTTGTTATTGTGTCGACATCAGTCTGTGTGTAAAAGTGTTTAAGTACCTGTGTGATTAAATGTGTGTGTGTGTATTTGCTTGTTGTTATTGCTACTACTATTAGAGAATAAATAAAATCTTTCGTTGTTTTTGGTTTCTCTCTCCTCCTCAAAGGTCCCAGGTCAAACAAAGTGTTGTTGGTGACGTATTGATCAAACCTTGATCATTGAAAATAGAAAAAAAAAGAATTGATCGTAGTTCGTTCGTTGAAAATTGGTTTATTAGCTGTCCATCTGTTCCCAAAGTTTGTTGGTGGTCTCGTATGGATCATCAACAACAGGATCAATGATAAACCTTGATATTCCACCTTTTGTTGGCTTTGAGAATATGGCAGTGATTATATTGGAGCGATCGATATCCATGTCGTCATTTCCATGTGTGTCCCATCTGATGAATCCGATCGATAAATACAATGCCAATATTTGTCTGTCAACAAAAACAACAACATTGCAGATAATATTCATTAGTCTGTGCACCAAACATTGCTACTCACAAACACAACACTGCTGTTTCTTCTCTTACTCTTTGTATGGTATAAGGATTGACTTTTGTTTCTCCAAGAATGACTCTCTGTCCTTCAAGGTTGTCAATTGCTCGTTGCTCATTGACAGGTTTCGTTTCAAGTCTCTACTCATTATTATAGTTAGTCAATCTCTATCTATCTATCTATCTATCTATCTATCTATCTATCTCACCATTCGAAGAACTTTGTGATGATAACATTACATTATTTCATTCTCCAGTCTCTGGATGTTGAGCTCTATTGCTCTTGCTTGATCTTGGTATCGCCTCAACTTTGATGAATGCTCCTCCTCAGAGTCCTCTCGCTTCATCTCCCTCTCAAAGTCAATGAGTCGTTGTGTGAGATCTTTGATGACAATGTCCAGCTGTGATTGCTGGTTGTGGAAGTTGTTGGTGATTGACGCATGTATATCCTGTGCATGTTGAATGTTGGCAACCTCTGAGTTCTGTACGAATAAGTTGGTTGTTAACTCTATCAGTGATAATATTTCATTTGTATCAACGTGTGCCATTTGTATCTGTATTTGGTATTTGTATCTGTATCTATATATTAACATGTAAATGATAAAGTGTCTATTTCAAATTTGGTTCAAAACAAAAAAGAGCGCCAATTTCAAATACTTGTACTACTCAACAAAATCGATAATGAAGAGTACTAACGATCATACTATTGATAATCTCAAAAGAGACTTGGATACAACTAATCATAAGAAGAAGTAGATATCATGACAATCACCAACAATAATGTAGATGTGTCTTACTACACAACAGGACTTAGCAACACGATCACTATGTTGTTGAACAATGACGAGTGTAGGTTCTCTCTCTGGACGACATAGCATTGCTCTTGCTCTTGTTGTTGTTGTTGTTGTTGTTGTTGTTGTTGTTGTTGACTTATAACCTAATCTGACATCTTAATAACAAAAGACATTCAGAATGAAAGTGCCTGCAAGATGATTCTCTATCTCTCCAACATGGACTATATGCCTCCAGAGTAAGTTGGTGACAATAGAGTTGACTCTACCTGCAACAGCCACACAAACAACAGCAACTCTGACACATTAATCTCTTACTACCTTTGTAGAGATACAACAAAGACAATGTTGAGTATACTACAAACGACCAAACAAAAGACACTGGTCAACTACATCATTGCAGTGTTCCATCGACTCTTTGAGCAGCACCAGTTCTGTATCAGCATCAGTGGTGAATTGATCATGTCAGTATTGGACTCCTTGGACCACTACTACAACAACATGACACCAGAGGTATTGTAATCAACCAATTTCCCGTTGAATGATACCTGCTTCTTGGACATCAAACAAACTGACCAAACTATCTATCCTTTTGAATGTCCAGGACGATATTATACCAATTTATAACTGCATCTCATTGCTCAACTACACAACTATGATACTGCAAGGAAAGATATATGGTAAGTTATTATTATTATTGATACCATTCAGCAATCATTGTCTTATACTCTCCAAAATCAACATAGATAATCCAATCGAAGAAATTGCCAAACGAAACACCAAAGACAAGTTCATACAATGCCTGTTCCACATCATTGGAAAGTGTGACCTGGAGGTGTTCAAGAACGTTCTCAAGTTGTTCACGATCGTATGTCTAGCTACTACTTATACTTGAATCACTACATGTACTTACAAATGGATACACTCTATCTTGATTTGGCTCAATACAGGTGTACACAGTATTGAGACCATTTGAATTGAACGAAGGTATCACTCCACTGTTTAGCAACAACTTTAGAAAGTTGGAGGACTCGAGAAAGATATTGTTTGTCCAATTGATGGAGAGAGGCGAGGTCAAGAACAAGATACTGGAGATCATTCTCAAGGACATTTCAAACAGGCGCAATGCTCCAAAGAACAAGGATACACAGGAGTATGCTCTGAGCAGACTGATAGATTACTACTTCCGATGCAATGCGAGACAAGACTTCCACACAAAGGATGACACTAGAAGCCCTCACACAGTGTTTGTCGTCGTGATAACTCAGTTGCTTCAGTCCATCCTATTCACAAAATCACATGCGCCCTCTCAAGACTGGGGAAAGGCATTGTCAGAGGCACAGGAGTTTGGCCAGGCGATGAGGAAGGATGCAACATCTTCAAACTCTACCTTGATTGAAACGAATCTGATGATTCTGGAGCAAGCAATAGAGAGCAAACAACTAAATACTGATTAATAATTGCAGACAAGACATTTATTCAAAGACCATGCTACTACTACGCTCATATCTGTTGCACTAACCATATCTTCAACTCCTCAATCTCTCTTTCAGTGTCTGGCAATATTGTTTTGACCTTGTCCAGAGCTTCTAGCACTCCAAGTTCGTTGTATCTGATTCCAACCAGGTTCTCTGATAGCAGCTCTATCATCAAGGGATTCAAAGAGTCTGAGTATATCTTGCAACTCTCCACAATGCCACGATTGCAATTGAAATTAATGTCCACAGTGCCCCAATCGAATCTGTGCTCCAATTGATGGTCAAAGGATGGCGTGGAACCATAGCGCCACTCCCAGCTGGAGAGTACATCGTACACCTCTTTCAGAGCTGGAATCTTTTGTAGATCTGATCGACTGAGTTCTTCCACGTCGCATCTCTTTCCATAGCATCTAAAGAAGCTATCCATCACTGATTGACACCATTGTTCATGTGTGATGTGTGGCACCAGTGTCTTTAGGTTGCACACACGACTGATTACACTGGTGATGCCCTTTGACCTTAGCTTCTCCTTGTTGGGATTAAGATAGCGTTGCAATGCGTTCAGGTCAAGATCAAGAAGCATGGTGCCGTGGTGGAAAGAACGTGGTCCTGATTGTTTGAAGGCTGCACCTGAAACCTTCTTGCCATCCACGACCAAGTCATTCCTACCTGAAAGCTCTGCTCTCACTCCAAACTTTCGTAGAGAGTCGATCAATATATCAGAGTTCCTTGCCTTATCATACTGGTTGGTCGGTGACAAGAAGGTGTAGATTGAGTTGCCCATGTCCTGGTATACTGCGCCTCCTCCAGAGTATCGTCTGCAAAGTGTAACACCATCCTTCTCCATTTGCTGAAGATGACACTCTTTGAAGGGGTTTTGATGTCTTCCAATGATACACTTGACAAGTATACCAGTTGATGTCAGATGCAAGATCAACAGCCAACATCTACATTTGATGTGTGACATTATACATACGGTTGGGGCATTCCTCCAGAGGAAGAGTGTCTGAGCGTTAAGATCAAATGTCTTAAACAACCAATCCTCTGTGGCAATGTTGAACAAAGGATCGTTGGTCGTGGACATATATACTTTAACTTTCTCTGGGGATACATGCAAGTTGTGTCCAGAGACAGACGATGAACTGATCGTTGTTGATGCTATAGATGTTGAGTAATATCTGTTGTTGATATTATTTGATAGTACCTTTAGACATCTAAGTTTGTTCATTTTATAGGTATGTAGATAGAGAGAGACAGAGAGAATGAAGATGATACATTCGATTTATAGAAGTACACTGCTGATGTTCATTTGAATTGTGTTGAATTTCCGTTGTAGTAGTTGTTCGTATCATCGTCCTGTTTTGGTTCATCGTCGTGATTCTGCAGTTGGTGATACTTGTTCCTTCTCTTTACAGCATTCTCTTCCTTCTTTGGCTCCTTGCTCCGCTTATTGTTATCATCATTGTTGGGTCCATCAGTCGAGAGTGTGTGAATGCCTCTCGAGTTTGGTCTGGTGTTGGTGGTTGATGTAGTTGATGTAGTGGATGTAGTGGATGTAGTTGGCCCAGTACCAGCAGGTGGATACCAGGACGATGGAGAAAACCATGATGATACGTATCCTTTGACACTTTCAAAATAGCCTCCATTGTTATCGTTGTTGCTGCTGCTGCTGCTGCTGCTGCTGCCACTACCATATCGAGTGTTTTGATCCATTGAGACAGAACTGGTTGGTGGTGGCAATGCTTTGGCTGTTGGGTCCAACGATGATAGGGTGATTGTAGCTGATGGAACCAAATCCAAGGCACTCAATGACATAATCATATCACTCTCCTGGAATACCTTCTTTGGATGGGTGACCATCATGCAGTATGGATGAGCTCCATCGTTTCGGTTCTACGTTGCGATAGGGCATTAGTCAAAAGTTTCAACAAAGGACATCACAAATATATACATACATTATCTACAAACTTCTTAACCTCCAACAGTCGGTCATTGACTGAGAATGTTGACTTTAGAGGATAACCATTGGTTAGTTTACAAATTATTGTTGTATGTGTTGAAACTATTGTAGGAGAGGTTGGTGCAATGGCTTGTGCAGTAGGTTTGGCCACTGATTTGTTGGGCGTTGGCTTGACCTTTAAAGACTGTTGTTGAGGTGGTGGCTTAGGTTGTGATGGTTTTTGTTGTAGTTGTTTAGGTTGTTTTGGTTGTTGTTGTTGTTGTTGTTGTTGTTGAGCAGTACTCTGTATCATTGACATGATGAGTTGCTGGGAAATAGCTTGTTGCTGTTGTTGAAACAAGAGATGGGCCTGCTTAAAGTCGTCAAGTAATTGTTCCTTCGACCTGTCTCCTGGAGCTCTCAGCAGCACTATGCCATTGAGGCCAATAAACAGTGTTATTGGTACACTTTCATATGCGACTGAGACCAATGGAGGTTGTGTGAGAAGACATGCGAATGGATAGTAGCAATAACAACAACAAAGATTTCATACAGTATTGCTTCAGGTGCTGGGCATCGGGTGATTCATGGTCCACCTTGATCAGAACAGAATGATGGTTAAGCTGTTGTGCAAGCTCTATGTCGTTGGATATTGTATCGACCATCTCTGTATGAGCATTGTGCACGACAATGACAAATAGTAGCGCACCGCTCCTAGCTTTGGCAATAGCTTCTGAAATAGCACCATCAAAGAATGGGCTGTTATTGATTAATGAGTTGGCGTTACTAGTATCGACATTGTCCTCCATCTTGAAGTACTATTTGTTTATAAATATAAATTAAATATATTATGTAATAATAACAAACAATGAAGTGAATCTCAGTAAAAACACTACAAAGCTTCAAAACAGTCAGTTTTGTTTTCAACTCCAGTTATAAAGCATGCTTTATAACTATGACCACCTGATAGCTTGGTGTACATCTGACACCACATCAGTTGGACTTGTCGATTTAAGGACCGAGCAAGTATATTCGAATAGACACGTCAAGAAGTCATGTAATATACCTTTACAACAACTGCCTGTTCGTGTGTTTGAGCTACCACCAAGAGTAAGTATTGTTATTGTTGTTGTTGTTGACGATTCATTTATCACTACCAATCATTCTCATTGACTAATGATCTTTTGCACAGGGTAATAATATAGCCTTGCTCTATCCATACAATGGAGCATTGTTGTCACAACCAACAATTGAAGCTTGCAAAGAACTAGTGGATACTCTTGTCAATCGCTCAGGATATATAGTAGATTTTGTCTGCTATTTGAATGATGACGTTGACACAAGTCTCGGCAATGAAGAAGAGTTGTGGTGCAACGTAGCCAAACATGGTTACCTCGAAGTTGGTCAAGTGTCATCATTTCTTTGGAGGCCATGTTCATATCTAGAGCAATACATCGATCGCATTGAACAACTGCTTCTGAAAGAGAACGACACAAAAGATATATCCACCACATACAGTGCATTGGATCTAGGATGTGGCTCTGGACGCGATGCTCTCTTCTTATGCAAGAGAGACTTTGATTGGAATACAGTGGCTGTCGATCATGATCCTATCCTCCTTTCAAAGATACAATCTGCCCTTGTTCGATATGGAATCGAGAGCACATCTCTGCGTTGTGAGAATATTGATTTAGAGCCTGTATATGTCGATCCAGCTAAACAAGATATGGATTTCACCAACCGTCTCTCCAATGACGGTCAATATTCACTAGTTGAACTGGAGCTTTTGATTTCACTACAAGAGAGACTGCGATCGTTGTCACCATCCAAACATGGCTTCCATTTCATCAACGTCGCACGTTATCTATATCGCCCACTGCTGCCCATCATCGACGAGTTGGTACTACCTGGTGGATTCTTGTTGTTCCACACGTTCATGCTGCCATCCAAGGGCAAACCGAAGCGTCCTCGATACCTGCTCAACTACAACGAACTAAAGTTAAGGTTCTCTCGTAACTTTGATATTGTGGAGTATCAGGAGACTGTACTTGAAGACTCTCGACCTATCCAAATATTGTTGGCAATGAAGAAAAAGAATAATAAATGATTTATATTATATTATTGTTATGATCCATTGTCACCTGGTGACTCCACAATAATATTTATTAATATATATATATTAACGTGATTGCCAATAGAATGGCTTGATTTGGGTGGTCTTGGCTGTTTCGATCACTTGGAGAAGGTTCTTGATATTTGTCCTCCATGCATCAACCCTAAGACCAAGCTGAGTCCATTGAGCCTTGTTAAAGACACGCTGAGTGGAGGAGTTGACGTGAACGAGACGGTTGAGTTGATCGAGCTTGGCATCGATCAGCTCGTTTGCGATAGCATCAATGACCCAAGTCTCGACGTCATTTTCGTCGATTGCGAGTGACTTGGCGATCGCAGAGTAGGGAACGGTTGCATCCTCGCTGGTCAGTGTGGCGATGGACAAGAGACGGATCTTTTGCATGCACTCATCTGGCTTGAGACCAATGTCGGTCAAGAAGTTTGGGTTCCTGGTCTGGAACTGGACGAAGCTTCCCAGCTGCTCGGTGGCAAAGATCTTCATGAGTTCGTAGGTGAGATTGTGCTTGGGGTTGGCCGATGTCTCCAAGAATCTGATTGCCTCCAAGTCCAATAAATAGTCGGATTGATATAGCTCCTGCAATGAGATCGACTCGATACATGCGCGAACAGAGTCCTCCTGTGCCTCAGCAGAGTCCTCTTTGTTAAAGGTATTCAAGTATTTAACCAAATACCTATGTGAGAGCATTCTATTGTTGTTGATGATGAATAATATTGCTTGTTGTTAGTAATCCGATGGTCTTTGGTAATGTTAGACTCCTTACCCATTCTTCTCCTTGAAAATGGTTGAAATCAGTTTATATATCTTCCTTCTATGTGCTGTGGTGGCGGACCAATCATCCAACCAGGTGTCCAGGTTGGTTGTTTGCTGCTTGACAAACTCTAGATTGCCAGAGTCGCTTGCCAGTTTAAATAGTACAAAGAAGATCTCATATCGCTGCGATGACTTTGGTGAGAATGAGTTGAAGAGATTGGTCAACCTAAAGTATGTATGTGTTGTTTTTATGTGTTAGACAATAACATTATAATCAATCAATCAATAAACCAATCAATTGCCTTTGCTGTTGTCGTCCTAAGTATAATCTATCTACTCACAGCTTAATCTTTAGGTTGCTCTTCTCGTTTGGCGAAGCAGACAAACAGTCTCTGATCTTCTGTGCAATGATGTTGATCGCATCGCTCTCCAACTTATGCAAAGCCGTCAAGATGACATTGAAGAAGGACTCGATATCTAGAGAGTAGTTGTGTTGTTGTCGTTGTGTAAGTAAACAGTTGATGATGGGGTGGTTGTTGATCAGTCTGTTGGATCTCTCCAATATTTACCTTTGTCAGACTCCTTGAGCAAGAACTCTGACTCTGAGCTAATCAATCTGGAGAGGAATTCAGGTGCACGTTGCTCGCCCAACAGACGTTGATACTCGGTTGCGTTGAATTCAACTGAACGCTTCTTCTTCAAGTTTGAAACTTGGTTGATGAGGTCAAGGTACAGCTCCTCTGGAGAAGACAAATCGATATATGTTGTCATTTCTGTGTTGGTATAATAAATATATATATCACTGTTGCTGCTGTTGGTACTGACTATGTTGAGTAGTCGCTCAGTTCAACTCGAGAGTTCACCATCAAAAACTATCAGTGGTTGAAAAATAATTCAGAAATGAATTTGATTGTAACGTTACTCTATTTGAATGTATGGCTATTGAACAATTAACAATAGAAGTCCTTTCTCAGTTTCATTCCTAAGAATCATATATCAATAAATTGAATATGTATTTAAAATATATATATATATATTTTTCATTTATTTATACATATAAGTTAACCGATAGATATTTTCATCGGTAACCCGGTTTTCTCGTACTTATTTATTTATTTTTGTCGGACGACGAACCAGAACCAAACGACGCAGATGGGAGCCGTCAGTCAGGACACAAGTCCTTTTGATTTAGGGAGAGTCAACAAACTATATATATATATATATTTATAAACAAAACAAATAGATAGATAAATAGCTATAATATATATATATATATATACAAAGATATACAAAGATATGGGCATCTCAAAGGAATCAGTGAGGACTTACCTCCAATACAATCTGTTTGACAGTTTGCGTTTGGTTGACAAGACCCTATTCAAACAGAAGCTGGTAGGTCTGGCAATTGGTCAAATTGTGTCGCTCTGTATCACAGGCACTGGAGTGTTCAGTCAGCTTCTGGTGATAAACTACAACGTCAACATTCCCACGGCCCAATCGTTGCTCAACTACATTCTGCTCATGTTCTACTCGATCGTGCTTATCAAACGTGGCACCTTCTGGCACAGTATCAAGACAAAGACCATCTTTTTGCTTCCATTGGCATTCATCGATGTCGAGGCCAACTACCTGGCAGTTAAGGCCTACCAATACACCAGCATCACCTCTGCCATGTTGCTCGACTGTTGGACCATCCCATGCGTCGTTGTCCTGACCAGAATCTTCCTCAAGACCCGCTACACATTGGTACAAGTATTTGCCGTCGTACTTTCCATTAGTGGAATGGTCCTTCTTGTTGTCTCTGATTTGCTTCAGGGAGAGTCTGCCAACGGTGGTTCAAACCCACTGCTCGGTGACATGTTTGTCATCATCGCCTCATGTCTCTATGCTATATCCAACGTTGGTCAAGAGTTTACCGTCAAGAAGTATGATCAGTACACCTACTTGGCCTTGGTCGGTATCTATGGTTCAATTATCTCTGCCATTCAATTGTATGTATACTACCTCCTACCTACCAGTACCACTTCCAGACGGAACAATACTAACATTCTATATTATATTCACAGGTCAATTTTCGAAAGGAACGAGCTTCAAACAATGGTTTGGAACGGTGAGGTGGTTGGCTATATCATTGCTTTTGCCTTGTGTCTCTTTGCAATGTACTCAGTTGTGCCTCACCTGATGAGAATCGCAGGATCCACCTTGATGAACCTTTCCATTCTGACAGCCGATATTTACAGTGTCATCATTGCCATCTTCTTGTTTGACCGCAAGCTCAACTGGTTGTTCTACTTGTCATTGGTCGTCATCACATCGGCCTTGGCCATCTACAACCTTACTCAACCACATTACAAGTCCGAGGAAGTCCTAAAGTTGAAGGATTTGGAGTCGGCAGCGAACAATGAGGAGGAGGAGGACACCCAACCCCAGGTGGAAGAATACCAATCAACCCCAATGTCTGTAGAGGTCGTTGACAAGACTTCAGCGCCCACTACTGTTGTTGAAGCAACAATGACAAACGAAACCACATCTGACGATAGCTCTTCTGGTGAGAATCAAGACAACAACACTACAGTCGTCCAACAAGACGACCAGCAGGCTTCACACCTGGAGAACTCCAGAACCAACTTGATCACTGATGGACTTTAAACTATGATGTAGATCAACCAACCTTCCACCACCTCCCCAAAATGAAGTAGTACTCCGATCACATTACTGTTACATCTTTGTTTCATTATTGTTGTTGTTGTTGTTGTTTATATATTTGGATGTTGTTGTACGAATAGTAGTATCAGCATAATACCAATGGGCATCAAGTCGATGTTTATATACTCCTCCAGAGTTATCTTTAAATGGCGGTGACGTATGAAGCAGTGAGACCACCATCAACCAAAAATGTTGATGCCGTGACATAGGATGACTATGAATGATTGATCAGTTGGTTAGATAATGTAATGTGCTGTTAACAGAATGAAACATCATACCTCATCACTAGCCAAAAAGAGAGCACCATTGGCAACTTCATTGGCATAGCCAAATCTTCCCATTGGTAAGTGAACCAAACGTCTATTCCTCTTCTCGTCAGTGCTCAAGAATTTGTCCAACAGCTCCGTTCTTAATGGTCCTGGACAGAGGGCGTTCACACGAATGCCCTGCTTGGCATGAATGACTGCCAACTCTCTTGTCATGGCCAGTACACCTCCCTTGCTTGCAGTGTATGCTTTGGTGTACATGTAAGTGTTTGACTGCGTAGTATGTAATATAAGTTTGTTGTATATCTTACCAATTTGTGGAGTGGCAGCACCCATGAGAGCAACAAAGCTTGCAGTGTTGATGATACTGCCCTTTCCATTACGCAATAGAGCAGGGATTCCATATTTGCATCCAAGGAAAACACCCTTGAGGTTAACATTCATGGTCTTATCCCAGACCTCCTCGGTGGTGTTGATAGAGTCATCATCCTCCGATATCATAATACCAGCATTGTTGAACAGGATATCGAGCTTTCCATAGTTCTTTTCGGCAACCTCGATCATTTCCTTTACCTGAGCAGCTTGGCTAATGTCTTTTGTGTGTATGTGTCGCCAACAGGACAGGTCAGTAGGAATGATATGAAGTGTTGTTTGTTGCCCTATATAATTACCAGCTTGGAAGAAATAGGCGTTTCCTCCGTTGGATTTGATTTGGGAGACGACGCTGTTTCCCTTGTTGGCATCAAGATCAACGACCAGTACTTTGGCACCCTCCTTGGCAAAGAGTAAAGAGGATTCCTTTCCAACTCCATCGGCACCTCCTGTGATGATGGCAACCTTTCCGTCTAGACGACCTCCTATTGTTATTTGTTAGAGATCAGATGGTTTGTTGTGTGCTGGGATGCAAAACATACCAGAGGACTTGATGTTGGAGAAGGATCTATATCCCAATGATATGACTGATGTCTTTAGTGTTCTAGTAAACATGTTGTTTAATTGTAGTATTATTTAATAATCAATGAGTACATGAATGAGTAAAAATTGGTGTGAACAATGTAAGTGTGTTTATTAGTGATGATCACCAGATATTTATTTATAATTTTTAATTTAATTGATGGATTTGAAGGTGACTAAAAAAGGAAATAATCATCATCATTGAGACTTCATACCTTTGAACTCTAGATGCCGAAAGATGTCCTTAGCTATGAGCAGCCACAACCCACTTGTCATGACAATACAAGGGTGGAGTCTTGGATGGAAGGTTGGCTGGCGAAGAGGTTGTTTGCATAGCTTCTTGGGTCGCCACTGTGCTCACATCTTAGCTATCATTGTAGTACCTTCATCGCTTCCTGGCCATTGTTGCTTGCAATGGCTAGTCATGCAACACATCCAACTCGCCTGTCAGTGGATCGCAAACAAGACACGCTTCCCTATCCAATCCTTGACTGTTACAAACGTGCTTCTTCTCACATAAGTGTCGATTTAACTCCTTTGACGTCGTGAACTCTGCTTCACACCACGTGTGCAGACACTGTTACTCTTTCGCCTGCCTATTGAAGTGCCCACACAGGATAGACTGCAAGCAACAGCGTCGCATTTGGGATGACTCTTGTTCTCGTGATTCGACAACGCACTGGCTGACGAGTGAGTGGCGCTCCAATCCAGCCACCACAATGATGGTGGCGGCAAACGAACGCCATATATATATATTGCTCTCTCTCCCTCTCTCTTTATCTCTATCTATGAAGTTCAACAAAATGCGCACCATTTAAAATCAAAAAAATAATTAGTTCACCCTTACCCTCTAATCTCTTCGACTTGACCAAAGTTCACCCAAATTCACTTACTTATTATTATTTGTTGTTAGACACAAAAACAACATATACATACTACAGAGGCAATAATGCTCGCGTCACTACCCGTATATACCCTATGAATAATTGTATCATATCTTGAATATATTGATATACTATGTCTTCTATTAGTTTGCAAAAAGATATTCTTGTTGCAAAACATTTCGCCGTCATTTTTAGACTACAATTCAGAGTCTACAGTTCGCGAATGCCTCCAAGCGTTCATCCTCTGATTATTCCCACTTAGAACCCCCTATTTCCTTCTTTGGAATGTTTTTTGATCAAACAAGCACTGTTTTAGGTGAATGTGTTGCAAAACACACAGTTAATTTGAAGATGAGTTATTACCCACTAGTCAAGTGCCTTCATCACAACATTTRTTCCATTTAGCCCCAAATAAGGGTCTAGACAACCCCCATCAATAGTTTGGGTGGCAATGTATAGTTTTGACATTATTATTTGTAGATAAACACTGTCTTATTAATTATCTCTCAAACAGAGTATGAGTCGCAACTTTGTCTTTCATCTCAACAACAAAAAGAAGAAGGGGAGGCCACTCTCCGATCACATTGAGTTAGATGAACTATCTCCAGCAACAAAGGTTGCGAGAACATCAACMACCTCAACAACCCMACTTCAAACAGCGCCAACACCATCACATCAATCTCCATTCCTTTACACCAATATGACCAACCTTTTAAATGATGATGACAACAGTACACAACAGTCTGACGACGACAACATATCAACTGTTGAGGGGCTCCTAGAGTTGGCCCGCTCTCCTTTTACATTGCCCACCAACACCAACATCCAGCCATCACTGTTGGCTCCACAACCATGGAACACTTCAACAAACACCGGCATCCATTCACCACTACTGTCAACTCAATCATGGAGCACTTCAAACAGCCGCGTCCAGTCATCACAGCAGTCTCCACACCCATTGAGCACTTCTACAWCAACAAACACCATCATCCAGCCACCACTACACTCAGCACAATTGTCAACTCAATCATGGAAAACTTCCAACACCATCCAGACACTACCACAAACACAGCAATGGCACACTTCGACCACAAACACCAGCATCCAGTCACCACTACACTCTGCACAAGGGTGGAACACTTCCAACAACATCCAGTCATCACTGCAGTCTCCACCAGGCTGGTCTCCACAACAATTGGGCACTCCGACCAACATCCGGACTCTGCCACAACGATTGGACACTCCGACCAACATCCAGACTCTACCACAAACACAGCAATGGCACTCTTCGACCACAAACACCAGCATCCAGTCACCACTATACTCTGCACAATTGTCAACTCAATCATGGAACACTTCCAACATCATCCAGTCGCAGGCAATACCACATACACATCCACAGTACACTTCTCCAACCAATACCAGCATCCAGCTACCACCACCACATCCACCTTGTCGACAGGACATTGATGCCTCAACAAATAACAATAATACAAAATATAGTATTGACCTCGTGAAGCAATTGGTACGTGAGGATGGCGTCTCTTGCGATGCGTGCACCTACTCTGTGGACCGTCAACGTCTATCCAATTTATATCAACATATTAGAATCAAACATTATACTCTCTTGGATACAAAGTCTGTTCCTCTTGCCCCAGTACCCCTCCCTATCTTTGACAATGAAGGCAATCAGTTGACAAGGAGGTGTGATCATGTCGGATGCGGTAAACAGATATCATTACCAAACTGGTCCAGGCACGTTAATGAGACCGAGCATCACAAAGAACGTCAGAGTGAGCAGGGGGTATGCAAGAGGTGTCATGGTGTACTCATGAAGAAACAGTTGAAGGTTATGGATGATAGACACAACATGAGCGCCAAAGCAGGTATGTTGCAATCAAACAAACAAAAAGACAATCAATCAATCAATCAATCATTCGATCGTAAAGCAATGATAGACCATTAACATTTTGAACAAACACATCATCCACTGCGCAGACCTCCCATTGGAAGAAGTTGCCAAGATCAAGTTTGATACAAAGACACCAGATGCAGTTTGGAAAGAGAGAGCGAGAGCGATTGGATTGAATACCAAGACTTATTCTCTGCATAACATCAGAGGTGAGATGGAAAGGATAGCGAATAGTCAGCTGGATCTAGTAAGGACTCCAAACGGCTATCATAACCCATTGGCTAAGACATTAAAGCTCGCCATCGATACCGACACTGTCCACCTTGACTCAATGAAGGAATCCCGACTACCTTTTGAGAACTCGGCACTGCTCGGTTCTGCTCAGGATGCGACTCAAGGAATGTCTCCAGAGAACCCGATCGACAAGGATGTTCGAATCATCTTTGATGGTGCCAAGATGAACAAGAACAACAGGAACCCTACAGAGATTGGTGCTCTCCAAATCATTGATCCTCTCAAGACTGTCTCGAGACTGAAATCACCTGATGATGGAGTGATGTTTCTGTCTTTCACTGGCGCCGAGACTACTAAGTCTCTACGGGAGAATCTAGAGCCTCTCAAGAACGACCTGGAACTTCTGCACCGCTCCGACAACATTTGGAAGATCAATGACAAGTACTATCGCTTCAGTATCATGTATACGTTGGACCTTGCATGCATTGCTTCGCTGCTTGGAATGTGTGATGTGTTTAAGTCGAACTCCACCTATCGATGTACACATTGCCATTGCACCAATCACACAATCAACTGTGTGTTGGCCAACGACATGTTCACTCTCAGGACACTGGAAACAATCACAGAGGATGCTGATAAGATCAAGGCCGCGTTGGAGAGGGGGTCAAGAAGATACAGGCAAAACTGTTCCATGGACTGGATGATGTTCCTGCCATGATAATTGACCCATTGGAAATCATCATTGACTCATTGCATTCGACCATTGGAGGCACCAAGTTTTACACGAAGAGGGTCTTGGTATATGCTGATGATCCGAGTGTAGATGAATTGACTAGGTCGACTCTTACCAACGACTTTACTTTATTCCTTACTACTACAGTTAAGTTGCAGTTGATTGGCGATACTTCCAAGGATGGCTCACATGTAACCCTCAAGGACCGTTTCAGCAAGAGTGCTGTGAACTACAATGAGTTCCGGAGGATACTCAAGCACAAGGACACATTCCTCGACATCCTTGAAAGGACCAATGTAGTACCTACGGATACAATGACAGATGTAAGTCTATTCTCACCATGAGTCACATGACATCAACTGAAAGTGTGTCAATCATACATTGGAATCACTCACTCATACAATCATTTAACATTCAATGTAGATACGATTGGTTTGGTCTCAATTTCACTATCTTATTACTGCGATGATCACTGATCACCCGACCCATATCAAGGAATACCAGTGGCGCTTCATGGCTGAGAAGCTTGGAACCAAAACAGTTGGCCTTTATGGCAAGCTCACCTATTTGCACATACTCATTGCCCACGTAGGATTATATGTCGAGAGAATTGGAAATCTGGAACGAGTGGCACTGTTCTGTGGTGAATGCCAACACCAGAACAACAGATCCAATAAGGACCGTATGTCCAACGGCTACAGATGGAAACTGACAACTCAATCGCCACAGTCAGAGTCACACAGCCACTCAGAATCACACAGCCAGTCAGAGTCACATAACCAGTCACATTCACAAGGCCAGACACATTCACAAGGCCAGGCACATTCACAAGGCCAAACACATTCACAAGGCCAACACATTCACAAGGCCAAACACATTCACAAGGCCAGACACACAGCCAGTCAGAGTCACACGACCATTTACATTCACACAGCCACTCACAGTCAAGCGGCCAGTCACATTCATTGACAGATTCAAATGGATCGGCAGTAGACAATACAGATGAGGGTGACAATGATCAACAGACAACACCAAAGCAATATAAAGATATCAACTATCAGATGCTTCAAAGCGCAGCCAAGTACCTGTATTTCGCCAACAAGCCAGATGAAGCAACCAAGATGAACAATTGCTACAGAACAATCCAGGCTGAGATAAAGAGAGACAAAGAAGTCAACGAAGCTGTCATCTTCAATCTTCCTCAACTCTTTGGAATCAATTCAATCAATGATATCCCGCAGCCCGCAGCCTCAAGTCAACGCCATTACCTCAATGCTGAGGTGACAGCTCTATACATTGGTAATGAGAATGATCCAGACAATGGATCATGGTGGGATGCAATGGTTGTCGGATACAACCACACTACAATGACCTACAGTATCAAATACAATGTGTACGTATTTAAAGAAAATTAATTAACTCTATATTCTAACCGAAACATAATTACAGAAAGTCCGACTCTGACATCAGCAGCTCTTCCACCAACTCCACCAGCTCATCATCCAGTTCTTCCACCAGCTCCTCATCTAGTTCTTCCACCAGCTCCTCATCCAGTCCATCCACCAGCTCAACGTCCAACTCTTCCACCAGCTCAACATCCAACTCTTCCACCAGCTCATCATCCAACTCTTCCACCAGTTCATCCAACTCTACTTCAAAGTCATCCAAGACAAGATCAACAAAGTCCAAACCCTCTAGCAACAACAATAATAACAACAGCAACAACAATAATAATAACAACAACAACAGCAATAACAACAACAACAACAACAATGGAAAGCAGAGGAAGGATCCCAACAAACATGTTTTCCATAATATACCAGAGAACTATTTGACAATTCAATTGAATTGCACCTGTTGTATTGATGCACTCATTAGGATGTTTATCTTTATATTACCTAAGATCAACCTTAGGTGCGATCTATCGGAGCATTGGGTGTCCATAACATATGAAATATACTGTAAGTTCATTCACTATGGCACTCGAGGGCAATGATACATACACCATGGGAGCGATGTTGGCAATTCAAATGGTGGACCGTCTAATGCCATGTGATGATCAATTGATGGTGACAAGTTAATTGATGGTGTTTGAATGGAGTACAGTGCTTGTGGAGATGCCTGGATCAGGTATGAGCTGTTGTCGTGGTGGGCCAGCTGATGATACTGTTGCTCATTAGTAAGTTGCTCGTGAGTGTGCTCCTGATACTGCTGCTGTTGTTGCTCGTGAGTGAACTAGTCATGATGGTCAGATATTGAGGGATCGTCCAAACTATCATTCATAATGACATCGATCTGCTGTTGATGTTGTGGCTGTTGTCGTTGTTGATGTTGATCCTTTTGCACCAGATTCTTGATGTTGTCAACCTTGGGCTTGTGAACGTTGGCTGAGATGAATGTTGTATCGGTAGAGTGTGAGGAGATTGGGGACGGACAACCACCTCCACCATTGTCAGAGAAGGTCTGATCAGGTTCATCATCCTCATGTTGTCTGTCTTGCTCTGTAGGGCAAGCGGCGATGTGATCCTTCAGTCTCTCAAGGCAGTGGACAAGGTCAATGTCAATATGTTTCGACTTGTTGACATTGTCAATGAGCAGTTTGATTCTGCTCTTGTCAAAGCCAATGATCATCAATACAGCGATGGTGTGTTTGCAACGTGTGTAGCATGAGTGGCTCTGGTACTTGTTCTTTGGCTGTGTGTCTTGAACACAAGGATCAGAGAGTTGACTGTGTGTTATCCAATCGTGTAGGTCGCATTATCATTCTCCTTTGATTGGCTGGAGGGCCTGGACTTGGTATCAGTGTTGCGAAAAAAGCGACCATTGGCTACAGATGAAGTGAGTGATGGTGGAGAGTGTTAGGAGTGAATGGTATGATTCCTTGCCATAGATGCTACTCGATACTCACATTCTTTGTGCAAAGATTAAAGTTCGATCGAAGGTTGGCGGGCGACGAGACGTTGTGGAGGATATCCAGTGCTGCCTTGAAGTTCCGTCCATACACCTTGTGTGAGGGTGATGCCAGAGCGTTGCTTCTCCAGGTCTAAGGCTGGTCGCATGGCTTCTTTGGTCACCACTTAGCTGCATATCAAACAGAAACTTGTCGTGACAACTCTGCTATATACACTGGTTGTGATCCTGGGCAGCATGGGCAATCGATGGAGGATTCGACATATGGTCATATGTGCTGGTCCAAGATCGATCGAGTGTTGGTACATCTATAAAAGGGTAAACTCTCTCTAAAGTGTTGTTCTCTAGCATGTTGTTGTTCTTGTTGCTGCTACAGGCTTGGAAGATCGTCGCACACCAACCAAGGACCAACATCATCCAACAACTCCTATGATACTCCAACAGACTCGACTCATCAAGATGAAGCGATATATACCACATTCATTGCCTTTGATGTTGGTCCTTGGTTGGTGTGCGACGATCCAAG
>NW_012236531.1:0-1389 GCF_000787575.1 Acytostelium subglobosum LB1 | reverse complement strand
CAAAAAAAATTAAACAATTTTTTTTTTGAAGGTATGAAATAACCCTGGCAACTCACTGGCTATTCACTGGCAATTCACTGGCAATTCACTGGCTRTTCACTGRCYATTCACTGGCTATTCACTGGMTATTYACTGGCTATTCACTGGCAACACACTGGCAACACACTGGCAACACACTGRCAACMCACTGGCAACTCACTGGCTATTCACTGGATATTTACTGGCTATTCAATGGCAACTCACTGGCTATTCACWGGCTATTCACTGGCTATTCACTGGATATTCAATGGATATTCACTGGATATTCACTGGCTATTCACTGGCTGCTCACTGGCTATTCACTGGCAATTTACTGGCTATTCACTGGCTACTCACTGGATATTCACTGGCTATTCACTGGCAATTTACTGGCTATTCACTGGCAACACACTGGATATTCAATGACTATTCACGGGCTATTCACGGGCTATTCACTGGCTATTCACCAATGCTCCGTAAGTTCAGGTGAATAGTTATTAACMTTGATCTGTAACTGAACTATTCATTAATTAGGTWAATATTCAGGTGTATCTATTACAATTCACTGAAGTGRCAGTTCAGTTATTTATCTTGGTAGTATAGGTCAGATAATATCTATATTACAATGAATAATTGTGTATTCCACAACTCATCATGGGAAGACTACACCCTCGTCGAATATAAATGTTTTTTWTAATTCTTACTTGTATCATTCAATCAAAAAAAAAATAATATAATATCTATAACTTTGTTTGAATAAATGTCAACAACSTCCWTTTCTCAAACATCCAAAACTCCAAAAAAAAGAGATAACAAATATGACTCAAGCTTTTGGGATCATTTCACATTAGACCGTGTCGCAGCACTCGCTAAATGCCACTACTGCCCTCATAGCGAGGAGTACGACTCTAACAAGTCTGGCAGATCAACCAGCAACGGGTGGAGACACTTAGATATACGTATGTTACGAACTGTTTGAAAGTTACCAAGATTCATTGTCTAACATCCTGTTCAGATCACCGAAGTGAGACTAAAGGTCTTATTGATTGGGACAATGTTGACAGAGTCATTTGTGAGAAGAATGAAAAGAAGAAGCAGAAGTTATCGAATGCCCAGAATGCAATAGCAACATTCAATCAAACAGACTATGAGTATGTATCAATCGATTGCTAGCATTACCTACTTAATTGTCGACACTGAAACCAACTAACATAACAATTTAATAATAATGAACTCTTTGATAGACATTACCTGATGACTATGATCATTGCTTGCAACCTAGCCTTCTCATTCGTCGAGAAACCCAGCTTCCAAATGTATACTGCCTTGTATACTCCTTTGGCAACGTTGCCATCGCCAGACACGGTCAGA